>NC_087069.1:17532571-17768386 GCF_963678635.1 Symsagittifera roscoffensis
CGAGACCCACTTCTAAAGAACGAGAAATTGTACACCTTCTCTCCCGGAAGACAAGAGTTTCACAACAAGAGCAACTGTTTCTTTCTCCTCATCCACGCAGCCACTGCTTCGAAAGAATCTACTCCAAGAATCACGAAAAATCTCCATCCATTCTTCACTACAATGAAGATTAAACTGAAAACTCTCTACGCCCCGGATGGATGGAACCAGTTTAAGACTAGTATTTATATCCAATTTTTTTTTTGATAAAACTTTCTCTGTAAAATTTTTCTGATTAACCAATCATGATCTATAACTAACGCTTTCAATAAATTGTATAGCTAAAACTATTCATAGTTTCAGCAACAGAACAAATTAAGTACTACTTTGCAAACAGTCGTTCTTATCCAGAACAGTTCCTAATATCTTATTCCACAAATACCAGTATACACTAGATCTTTTGAAACTAAGAGATATTAGAGTAAGATTAAGATCGCTATTAGACTAAGATGTTGCACAAAATTATTCGGCCGAAAATACGATAGCGTGACAAAAATACGGTGTACCTTATCTGAAATTACTCTATGAGTGAGCCACCACGGACATCACTTGTTAAGTCCCCCCCATTGCAAAGGGGGAATAGTTAACAAGATCCGATTACTCTTCTACCAATCACAACAGATGTAATGATGCAGAATGCCTAAAGTATTTCCTGTTTAATCTGCTCTTCGTTTTATAGCTGATCATTCAATTGGATAGGCTCTAAATTTTCTTTCCGCAATAAGAAAATTGAAACTGTAAGAACTTGCTTTTCTCTCTAGCTCTGCTACTTTATAAAAAATCAATTCTTTTTACACACGACCGTTTCATGAAAAAGATTATTTTTAAATTATACCTTTATTTATTAGGTTATTGAAATCTTGGTCAAGGTTTTTAAACCCATTTTATGGCTTTGAATATCAATAGGAGCTGAACTAAACCCTATAGATATATTGACTCAGTTTTTATTGGTTCCTAACTGGTTTTGATGGATTTTTATTAAATTACTCTGATATCATGGAACGTCTTTGAATCTATTGCAAAAGAATTAGTTAATGTTTCAGATATAATGCAAATTATGCAACCAGTTTTGCTTTCCCTTTTCTTTTTTTTATCGTGAGTAACATTCCTGCATAATGTTTCTAAAGTTTTTGAAAATACAATTTTTGGTAATTTTTGAAATCAAAAAGTCATGCTCAATTACTTATGCATTTTGGCAAAAAGATAAAAACCCTAATTCATATGAGTGCACACATGAGTCTTGCTTTCCAGGCTTTCTCGTTAGTCATTTCTTCAAAGGTAGTTTGCTTTTAAATTTGAGTCAAGATAGAAAAAATTCATCGAAAGTTTTGCACAGTTAGTAATTTTTGCACAAAAAAATCCACCTAAAACACAGACGGTTTTTTTCATTGTTATGCTTAAATTGTAAGTGTTCTATGTGGGATAAAAGATTGATTCTAAATACAAATTCAATCCAATCGAACAAATCGCCAAGAAATATTAAGTAAAATTAAACCCGCACTGGAGTTTCATGGATAATAATCAACGATATTGGATTTTCATGGTCAGTCTATATAAAAAAAATTATAAAGATACTTTTTTCAGGCAATACAATTGTAATTGCATGTCCCACAAAAATTCCCAGTAACTGCTACCAATATCAGTTGTTTAATTTGGAATTCATACTCTTCTTCTTTATTATTTTTTTTTTTTCAATTTTTTTCTTCCAAATTTTTAAATTTTTGTTTTAATTGTGCGAATTCAACAATCACTAAACGAGACAAACCATGTCATTTATGAGTTTGGTTGTCTAGCATGGTGACTCATTCGTAAAGTTATTTTTTTACATGTAATCTCCAGTGTCCTTAATACGATTCTTATACGATTGTTTTATTTTATTTTCTGTATGATCACCGATTGTTTTATCCGGGAGGGGGGGTTGAATTATGCATCCTATACAACTTTTAAGAAATCTTTTTGTTTGTTAAAACCATTTACACGTTTTCATGCCCATACCGGTCAAGTCGTTTTCAACTGTATACCAACAAATAGAGTGGATTTTTGGAAGCTAATGGGATATGAAAAAATCCCTTAGCTTCAAACTATAGTTTTTTTTAAAACCCGTTTCCAGTTAACTAATCATGCATGATTTTTGATTTTCAAGCCTTATGATGACTGCGGAATAATTACAAATTCTCATCAAAGCGTTTCAAAGTGTTAAATTAGCCCAAACAATTTTCTGCAGAGAAAAAACGATTTTCATTGATTTTCTGCAAAAAAAAAATCAATTTTCATGCGTTTTTGTGGCCTAAAAAATCGATTATATTGTCACATTAATCGATTATAATGGATTTTTAAATATTGAAAACAATCGATTAGAATCCCCTAAAAATCCATTTTCATGGTTGGATGGGTCAAAAAAATCGATTATATGGGTTAAGTTTTTTGCCAAAACAATCAATTGTAATCGATCATTTCCCATGAAACTGTAGTGCGGAAATGGCACATCAGATCTTAACTATGTCAATTTCCTGCCGAGAATGCATGAGCTCTTGTTCTCAGGATGCAAAGACAATTTACATTTTTCGAAGAGCAAAATTTATGTCAAGAATAGGAACCCTGTCTTGGTGTAGTGTAACGTGAATATTTTCAGTTTTTCTGATTGTCCGGATCCAAAATCCAAACAAGGAGCAGCATGCCGCAAATTAGAAGAAACTTTTGACTGTACTGTGCCGCAAGTAAGAAATTTTGACTTTACTGGAATAAACCGGGATGAGGCATTCGAAACAGACTTTGACTTTGGGTTTGAACATCTAGGATTACAAACAATAAAAACAAAAATTTTTGGATTGCAGACATACAATTGCATTTTTCATTCGGTATACGACTATTATAGAAAAATCAAACCTTGCAAAATGGAATGACTGGTGTTCTCAGTTAAAAGTTTAATTAAAATTTCAAATTTACCTTAACTAATTGTTCCTAGTTTTCGAACTGACAACTTTTAAAATCTTTTTTGAGTAACAGCAAGAAGTTCGCAGGAGCTAGCAATAAGTAAATTTCATCCATTGTAATTTTTATTAGATATTATTTTTTCAGATCCTTTTTTTGTTACCTCAAAAAAAGTTTTTTAAAGAAACAAGAAATTTCATCACGATGTTTGTTTTCGGCGGGATGTAGTTTGTCAAGTCCTTAGTCCAAGAATGATTCTTGTCTTACGCTGATTTTTGTATTATTTTGGCTATAACTGGAAAAACTTAGGGTTGCTATTACTATTCAAACCAATATTAAATGGAAGGTATGATTTTCTCTGTAAGATGCTCTCAAGAAGTTTTTTGACTCGTAGGAGGTCATATGCTCTCAAAATTGAAATTTAGTTTCTCTTTTTTAAGACTCGTTGCTTAAACTAGAAGTTATGAATCTTTTAACTCAGAGAACACTTTTTTCAAAGAAACAAGATTTTTCTTCACGGTGTTTAATTTCGGCTGGATGTAGTTAGTGCAAACCCTCAGTGGTGACTGATTTTGGTCTTACTCTGACTTTAATCTTAATCAAAGAAAAAACTTTGGGTTCCCATTACTATTCAAATAAATATTGATTGGAACGTATGGTTTTCGCTGTATGATAACTTCAAAATAATCTTCGCTCATTGGAGGTCAAATGCTCTCAAAATTGAAATTTCAGTGATGTATCTGTTAACTCAGAAAACAATTCTTTCAAAGAAACAAGATTTTTCATCACGGTGTTTAAAACATTTAAAAAATTAGGATTCCCATTACTTATCAAACCAATTTTGATTGAAACGAATGATTTTCCTTTTATGATGAGCTAAAAATCTCTGAACTTGATAGAGGTCAGATGTTTTTAAAATTGATTTCTAAGTTGTCTTTTTTTAGACTTGTTGGTAGCATGAAATCAGAAGTGATGTACCTGTTATATCAGAAAAACCTTTTCTTTAGGAACATACCCTTAGTCAAGACTGATTTTGGCCTTACTCTGATTTCGGTCTTACTCTGGCTATTAAAGTAAAAATTTAGGGTTTCTATTACTAGTCACATCAACCTTGATTGAAACGTATGATTTTCCCTTTATGATGATAAGAAAAATGAGTCAATCAAAGTCAGATATTTTCAAGTTTGAACTTTAAGTTGTCTTTTTACGACTCGTTGGTAGCATAAGAATCAGAAGTGACGTATCTGTTATATCAGAAAAACTTAAGTTAAGAAATGGAGGGACGTAATTTATGCAAAACCTGAGTCCAAGACTGATTTTGTTTGCAGTCTGATTTTGGTCTTACTCTGGCTATAAGAGAAAAAAACGCGGGGTTCCTATTACTGTTCAAAGCAAAATTGATTGGAACGTGTGATTTTCCCTATAAGATCATCTCAATTTACTCTTGGTTCGTTACATGTCAGATGCTCTCAAAATTTTTTTAAAAGTTGTCTTCTTAAAACTCGTTGGTTGCATAAAGTCAGAAGTGATGCATCTGTTATATCGGAAGAAAAAAGTTACGTAGCATTCAAGACTTTTGATCAGGATGTTTGTTTTGGATGGAATGTATTTTGTGCAGGTCTTTAGTTCAAGACTAAATTTGGTCCTACTTCGATTTCGATGTTACTCTGACTCACTCAGAAAAAACTTAGGGTTCCTATTACAAGTCAACCCAACGTTGGTTGGAGTGTATGATTTTCCCTGTATGATGGTCTAAAAGTTTTGTGATGTATCTGTTGAATCAGAAAAAAACTTTACTTAGGAAACAAGGTTTTTTTAATACGGTTTGATTGTGGGAGAATGTAGTTTGTGCAAATCCTAATTCCAATACTTATATCTGTCTTCACGCTGATTTTGGTTTTACTCTGACTTTAACAGAAAAAAGCTAGGGTTCCTATTACTTTTCAAAGCTATATCGATTGGAATGTATCATGATCCCTGTTAGATGTTCTCACAAAAAAATCTTGGCTCCTTAGGGACCAGATGCTCGCAACACTGAATTTGGTCGTACTCTGTTTTTTGATCCTACCATGGTTATAACAGAAAAAATGTAAGTTTCCTATTACTAGTCACACCAACCTTGATTGAAACGTATGATTTTCCCTTTTTGATGATCAAAATTTTTTGGCTCGTTAGAGGTCAGATTTTTCAAAATTGAATTTTAAGTTGTCTTTTTTAAGAATTGCTGGTAGTTTAAAAATCAGAAATGATATATATGTTATATCAGAAAAAAAACTTTAATTAAGAAACGGAGGATGGATTTTTTGAAAATCCTTAGTCCAAGACTGATTTTGGTCGTTCTCTGATTTTCGTCTTACTCTGGATATAAGAGAAAAAACGTGCAGTTCCTATGTCTGTTCAAAGCAAAATTGATTGGAATGTGTGATTTTTCACTTCAGGATGATCTCAAATTATTTTTTGCTCGTTAGGTGTCAGATACTCTCAAAGTAATTTGTGGCATTAAATCAGAAGGATGCAGCTGTTAAATCGGAAAGAAATATATGTAATAATCAAGCTTTTCATCACGTTGTTTGTGGGATGTAACTTGTGCAGGTCCTTAGTCCAAGGCTAATTTTGGTCTTACTCTGATTTTGGTCTTACTCTGGCTCACACAGAAAAAACTTAGGGTTCCTATTAATAGTCAACCCAATTTGATTGGAACGTATGATTTTCCCTGTTTGATGATCAAATTTTTATTGGCTCGGTAGAGGTCAGTAGCTTTTAAAATTGAATTTAAGCTCACTTTTTTAAAACTCGTTGGTCGCAAAAAATCAAAAGCGATGTATCTATTGTATCAGAAAAAAATTCACTTAGAAAAAATGTTTTTTTTTTATCACGGCGTTTGTTTTTGGCAGGATGTAGTTTGTGCAAATCATAATTCCAATACTGATGCTTGTCTTTAGGCAGATGTTGGTCTTAATCTGGCTATAACAGAAAACATTTAGAATTCCTATTACTATTCAAACCTATATTGATTGGAATGTAATGTTTCCCCTGATAGATGCTCTCAAAAAAATCTTGGCTCCTTAGAAGTCAGGGTTACATGTCAGATGCTCTCAAATTTTTTTTAAAAGTTGTCTTCTTAAAACTCGTTGGTTGCATAAAGTCAGAAGTGATGCATCTGTTATATCGGAAGAAAAAAGTTACGTAGCATTCAAGACTTTTGATCAGGATGTTTGTTTTGGATGGAATGTATTTTGTGCAGGTCCTTAGTTCAAGACTAAATTTGGTCCTACTTCGATTTCGATGTTACTCTGACTCACTCAGAAAAAACTTAGGGTTCCTATTACAAGTCAACCCAACGTTGGTTGGAGTGTATGATTTTCCCTGTATGATGGTCTAAAAGTTTTGTGATGTATCTGTTGAATCAGAAAAAAACTTTACATAGGAAACAAGGTTTTTTAATACGGTTTGATTGTGGGAGAATGTAGTTTGTGCAAATCCTAATTCCAATACTTATATCTGTCTTCACGCTGATTTTGGTTTTACTCTGACTTTAACAGAAAAAAGCTAGGGTTCCTATTACTTTTCAAAGCTATATCGATTGGAATGTATCATGATCCCTGTTAGATGTTCTCACAAAAAAATCTTGGCTCCTTAGGGACCAGATGCTCGCAACACTGAATTTGGTCGTACTCTGTTTTTTGATCCTACCATGGTTATAACAGAAAAAATGTAAGTTTCCTATTACTAGTCACACCAACCTTGATTGAAACGTATGATTTTCCCTTTTTGATGATCAAAATTTTTTTGGCTCGTTAGAGGTCAGATTTTTCAAAATTGAATTTTAAGTTGTCTTTTTTAAGACTTGCTGGTAGTTTAAAAATCAGAAATGATATATATGTTATATCAGAAAAAAAACTTTAATTAAGAAACGGAGGATGGATTTTTTGAAAATCCTTAGTCCAAGACTGATTTTGGTCGTTCTCTGATTTTCGTCTTACTCTGGCTATAAGAGAAAAAACGTGCAGTTCCTATGTCTGTTCAAAGCAAAATTGATTGGAATGTGTGATTTTTCACTTCAGGATGATCTCAAAATATTTTTTGCTCGTTAGGTGTCAGATACTCTCAAAGTAATTTGTGGCATTAAATCAGAAGGATGCAGCTGTTAAATCGGAAAGAAATATATGTAATAATCAAGCTTTTCATCACGTTGTTTGTGGGATGTAACTTGTGCAGGTCCTTAGTCCAAGGCTAATTTTGGTCTTACTCTGATTTTGGTCTTACTCTGGCTCACACAGAAAAAACTTAGGGTTCCTATTAATAGTCAACCCAATTTGATTGGAACGTATGATTTTCCCTGTTTGATGATCAAATTTTTATTGGCTCGGTAGAGGTCAGTAGCTTTTAAAATTGAATTTAAGCTCACTTTTTTAAAACTCGTTGGTCGCAAAAAATCAAATGCGATGTATCTATTGTATCAGAAAAAAATTCACTTAGAAAAAAAGTTTTTTTTTATCACGGCGTTTGTTTTTGGCAGGATGTAGTTTGTGCAAATCATAATTCCAATACTGATGCTTGTCTTTAGGCAGATTTTGGTCTTAATCTGGCTATAACAGAAAACATTTAGAATTCCTATTACTATTCAAACCTATATTGATTGGAATGTAATGTTTCCCCTGATAGATGCTCTCAAAAAAATCTTGGCTCCTTAGAAGTCAGGGTCTCGCAAAACTGAGTTTTAAGTTGTCTTTTTAGGAGTCGTTGGTCGTATAAATCAGTAGTGATGCATCTGTTATCTCAGAACTCCTTTTTTTAAGGAAACAAGGTTTTTCACCACTATGTTTGTTTTCGGTGGGCTACAAATTGAGCAAATCCTTAGTCTAAGACTGATAATGGTTTTACTCTGTTTTTCTCTGTAAGATCTACAGAAGTAATAGAAATTGCGAGGTTACAGAGAGATCAATTCTATCGTACTTCCCAAAATTAAAGTGACGCATCGAAATTGTCATGCTAAACGAGAAATTTTCATCGAATTTGATTGACTGGTGAAAAAAACTGCAATCTGCTAAAGAACAAGAAGCTAGAATTTGAAGGATTTAAAAAAAAATTCCAACAATATAGAAAAACTAATTTAGGAGAATATAAGACGCGACAGGTAGCAAAAGTGGGAAGTGAAATAATGGGTTCTTAGTATGAGATTTTTCTGTCTCTGCATGATAGTTCAAAAGCAGGTGCTTCGAGTGTTGGCACATTACAACTTTCCCATTTAAAATGATCTTTTAGTCGACCCTGACTGACTTTATTAGATGATGCGCACTCAACCCGAACAAAATTCTTAATACAAAAATTGACTGAGACCATGTTGAAGAACTTGATGCTGTAATGGTCGTTAATTTGTAGCCTTGTTGAAGTCTTTCTGCAAATCAGAAGAAATATATAATAGTAAGCAGTTCAGAAAGTTTCGCAAAAACCCGTGTTGAATTCCATCAGCTTTTCCTGTTATGTTATTCCATTTTTCGAGCACAACTCGCCAATTTTCAGTATCCGCATTTAACCAAAATCTAATAAATTCTGAACCAATCTAGTTAATTGAAGGAGGCTTGAAATAAGACACGAAAAGGAGCTAAACTTACTAGGCGTTTTTTTTGAAAACATATTCTGATGTTTGGCGAAGTGTGATCAAAAAATTGTAGCTTCGAAGATGAACAAAAATCAGAGGAAGTTTTCAAAAGCTGATAAAACTTCCCGGGTTGATTGAATTTGCTTAATTGAGTTGATTACAATGGTAATCTTTCTCCGGTTCAAACATATAATGCATTCGATTAAATTCTTTCCAGGAAAAATTTAATCCAGTCGAGGAAAACACAATCTAGTGGACTCAGTCACTTCAAGCTAATGTTTTTTTCCTATTTTTGTCTAACACGGTTCATTAAAAAATTAAATCTGAGCTGCAAGGGATAAATTGAGTGTTTTCTGCTTGATTCGAGAAACTCGAAACAATCAAACTTTGCCAAGTACAGGCCAACAGATGGGTTTTTATAGAAGAGGAATAAATTGTCAAAATCATTAAAGTTTATTTCCACAATTGAGCCCAGAAATTTCACAGCATTTAATCTAGAAGAAGCTAAATGAAAGGAATTTAGAAAATCATAATGAATTGTATACAAAATTACATACGTAGGTTGTTTTTTTTCATGCATTTCAAACTGTGTTTGCGGATTTAAAGCTCTATGTTAAAAATGCGCTTAAGTAAAAACCTTTCAGTTTGCTATTTTCAGCTATTTTCCCCTAATTTTTTAACCCCGCTTTTTCGCTCAAAACGATAGTTATTAAAACTTTATATTCTATTTGTTTTGGTTGGCTGAGTTCGGTTCTACCATAATAGACATTTCATTCTCGAACCCCAATCAATTTTAACGGGGCTCTTTTTCCTTTTTCCAATTTTCAAAGTAATTTTTCTGTTCACATCGTCGAATTAACAAAAAATTTGGTATACGGACTAGTTAGGCCATGACCAACATTTTTGGTATTTGTACTCAACCTTGTAAAATCACTCATTACACAATGAAATCGAGATGCTTATGTGAGGTGAGTGGGGGAGGGGGGATGAAAAAGAGCCCTTAACGGTTGAAACAATTGGTAATCTGATCAGTTTCCTTTCTTCATTTTTACCCGTGGTTAACTGCATCACTTTCAGTATTTTTTTCTGCGTGAGTCGATACTGGACTTCGAATGTCAATCCGTCTCGTAGTCTCCACTGGAATGACACGTTTTTCGTTGAGATATATAGTGGGTTACTTTACAAAAGCATCAATTGGTGCTCATTCTACACGCTCGAAGCCTCAGGATATTGGAACCAGATCCAAACTTTAATTTATTATTGGTTGTAATTTAGATTTTTTATCCCTATAAAATAATGAAGACTAACCAATCCCACTCCATCAAACTAACAACCCACTTATTTGTAAGTGCTGAAATTACTTGTAATTTCAGCACCAGATCGATTTGAAATTAACCTACAACTTAGTTGCTGTCTCCAAGAGACCGACTCGTAACAAACCAGTATACTCTAGATCTTTTGAGACTAAGAGATATAAGACTAAGGTTAAGATCGTTATTAGACTAAGAAGTTGCACGAATCTATCCGGCCGAAAATAAGATAGCGTGACGAGCAGACGGTGTACCCTATCTGAAATTATTCTATGAGCTAGACCTTTCATCCCAACTCATCTGGTGCGACCAAAAGTCTCAAACAAGACCTTAAAAAACAAACTAGATTAGAACTAACCAAATAGATTAGAATTAGAAAAAAAAATCCAAAAATGTTACATGACAACAAATTAATTGAAATGTCTCTACGACTCAATAGATCAGAGCCATTATTCCCAACAATACGAGAAATACCCGGTATTGGAAAAAGACCTCGGAAAAGAGACAATATACAACTACAAAGAAACTTACCATTAAGTTCCATGATCGTACGACAAAAGCCAACACAAACTTTTATATATAAAATTTTATTAGCATTCAATTTAGATTTTCATTTGCAAAAATAGAATCTTTGAATAAAAGTCTTCAACGACAATTACAGGCGCTAAACTTATTTGTGTACAATAACGACTGATAAAAACATCTCTAGTTGTTCTCTTCAAAAATCTGCAGTAAATGTAAAAAATATCTGGAAAAAATATTTATTGAAAATAAAATTATTAGAATTAGTTAGTATGCATAAAAATTGTTAATATATGTAAATCATCTCCTCATCCCAGCTTCATCAGCTAAAACATAACAGCGAATCATAAATCTACTAACATCATCAAAAACTAATAAAACTAAAGTTTTCTATCAATTAAACCTTTACTTAATTCATAAAGGCATATCCCAATTCTTCTTTTCATTTAAATTAAACTTATTTAAATTTAACAGATCATCAAGGCTTTCCTTGAATCCTTATATTACTTTCATCCAAATTAAATTTAATTTCATTAATTTTATATCCTGATCATCAAGGCTCATTCTCGGATCAAAGCGAACAATTTTGTCCTCCCCCTCGCAATTAACAAAGTGTCTAACGACCTCAAACTTCGATTCACTACCCAACCCTTCCTCAAGACCCAGGACTAATAGAAGTTTTTCAATCAATTTACCCATTCTAATTAGGACAAACAGTGAAAAATTTCGGCTATTCATCCTTGACATGACCCCCCTCTTACCTGACCCAGGATAAAACTTAAACTTAATAAGTTTAAAATAGTATCTTACGAACTACTTGTGATCTAATTATACCTGAACCTTGTGGATCGATTTACTATTTTCCAACCCTTGATCACAATCACTACCCCTAGGTAAGATTAAGTAAATTAACACCTTAACTTAGACTAGCCACGAGAAAGTAAAAATCATTCTCAGGAATCGATATATACTTTTCTCTCCAACCCTGAAATACACGACCCAAGTTAGGATTACCTTAAAAAATTGTAGGATTTAACAGTTTAAGACTTTAAAAATCAAAAATCCCAATATTGCATCCCTCATCCTAACCCTTATGTCACTAGACAACTTAGGAAATAAACAAACAATCAAATTACACAATTGTGAAATAAACAACGAAAAATATGATCTCGTAGTCACTCCACACAAACAAACAAAAGGATATATTAGAACAAAACGACAGACAATTACAAGGAAAAATTAAAGCAAACATAGACAAATTACACGAAAAAGATTTTCAAAGCGAAGAATCACAGTCTCCGAATCAGAAACCAGTAATTTAGAAGAACTTTACAAGTAAAAAGACTCCATAAATAAAAATTATCATGTCAATGATATATTATTTTTTTCTGTTTCAGAAACCATATCACAACAATCAATACAAGGAAAACGAAGAATAAAAAAGGCATACAAAAATAAACCAGTACTTCTATACAATTGGAATCAACCAATAAAACACATCAAAAACTACACATAAACAGTCATAAAACATAAAAATGGATCAAAAATAAGAAGGCCAAGACGAAAACTCCTTTCTTCAATTTTTAATCAATCCACTCATGGAGATAGAGGACAAACACAATTTTGTCAAAATTTAATCGCAAATTTATTCAAAAAAGGAATTAGTCCATGTACAGCAGAATTTCCGGAAGTAAAAATCAAAAGACAAATTCTTTATCGTTATTTAAAAGGAATATGTAATATAACACACCAGCACGGAATCTATACCATAGAAATCAAATCACTAAGTACGTTTCATGGTAGATATCTACTTGAAACAGACGACGTAAATATAGAATTTTCAAAGTATTCACAGAATACATAAAAAATATACAACATCAAAATTCACAAGGAGCAAATTCAGTTACTAAATCACTAACGATGAATTTTCAATAATGTATACTTATACATCTATACTAGAAAAAACAGAATCTCAATGAACTTCACCTGTTCAAACATCTAGACACACAGCTGTAAGACATGAAACTGCAATATTCTTCGAATTTTCAAACGCAATTAGTAAAAAATTAGCCAACAACGAATTTCGCAGAACGTTAAACACCACCAAAAAAACTCGTAGCATGGTTGATCATTGATTGTTTCCCATGTAATGTTGATTTAATGTCACAAAAAAGAAAAAACTTTAGACTTCAAAATTCAACTGATTAAACTGTCTTAGCAGAACAAACAGATCATGTTTGGGACCTTGAATGGTCTCAACCACTATTCCTGCTATTCCTGAACATACCAACAGTTTTTTCAAGTCAAGCAATAGAACAATTTCTATTCACAAAGATTATGTTAAAGTATATCCACTCACAATTGACGCAACACCTTTAAACTATAACTCGTTTCATCCCGATAGAATAGGAAATAATGGTTTAAACTCAACCCTCATACAACAAGAAAACCTAATTGGAACAAGAAATCGTACACAACAAGATATTCAAACACCATCACATTTCGAAAATGAGGAAATAATTAAATTAAAAACAACAACAGCACAACAAAGTATTTCACCAATACATCCAAATCTTACAACTCCAAGACCCAAAAATCCAACATTACCACAGGTAGCATTACAATATACGGTTAAAACCTCCTTTGTTCCAAAATTTACACAAATGGATTATCAAACGTTTAGACCAATGACGAAACCAACACAAAAACAAAGAACATTCACCAGAAATAGTTTTGCAGATTACAATTATTACTATGTAAATCGACCATGAACAACTAAAACCTCTCGCGCAAACACGCAAAATCACTTTTTTTCACAAGTTCAAAGTGAAATTATCCATTTTTCAGCAAAACAAAAATAATAGACAACAAAACAAAAATAGACATTAAACACCTTATTATACCTCAACTATTTTCCATCTGATGATGAAGAATATTATAACCAAAATCATCAACACCTTGATCAAAAACAAAAACTCCACCCTTACCACATAAACCAACCAGATGTTTTGGAACCATATACACAAGAACAACATTTGCGACAACCTAGACCAACTCAAGCATCTCAAACTAAAAATGTTCATTCACAAAACCCAGTTAGTATACATTCTTATCAACCAACGCAAAAGCGAAATGAAATCCCGCTACCCTATTACTTACAACAACATGAAATAACAAAGAGTCAACTTACAATTTTTTTCACAAATTCCAAATGCCGCAGAATCACTTCAAATGACTATGAATCCATACCTAATGGGTAGATCGTCGTTAACATCAAACAAACCTTTAATGGTGTTTACAGGTAGAGACCCTGAATATTCTGTAGAAGATTATTTAATTGCAGTCACAGAAAATCTAATCTTAAAGATAGGACCTGAACCAATAAATACACAATTTCACCAAAATTGGATACAAAGACACACAACATTAATACAAACCACACTTGATGGCGCAGCTCAAAAATGGTTCTCAGTTTTATCTGTAGATAAAAAATCAGATTGGAAAAGCTTCACCCGAGAATTTTCAAAAATGTTTGATACTGAAAGGAACAAGCAACATCAAGGAGTTTTGTGCAATGAATTTCTTAGATTACCAAACGAGACAATTAAACAATTAGCAGTAAGGATCGAAACACTAGTCCGAAAAGCATATTCACTCATCACTCATGATCATAAAAACATAAATTTGACAGAGATTTTGATGATGACTCTGTCACCTCAATTACGAAAAATAGCAATCAAAAATAGAGCATCACATCCTTCCTAAATTCGAGAAGCAGATTTAGATTTTAGAAAACTAGTTGATAAACTAGAACAAGCAGAAATCCTATTGAAACTAGAAGAAACAGAAAATCTCAAGCTACAATATGTTAAAAATATTCAAACCACTGCAACACAAATAAATAATAAACACAATTCAGAAACAGTTTTATCCAAAAAGATCACCGAAATTTTGAATATATACCCAATTTTTAAAGGTAAACCATCAATCAGAAAATGGTGTAACTATTGCCGAAGATACGGACATAGCACTGCTGAATGCAGACAAAAACAACAAGACAACCAGAACAAACCACAAAAGTACAAGAAACCAATAGAAAGAGATCAAAATTTACCAAACAAGAACATTCACAGTAATAATAGTTCTGGAAAACTACTTCCAAACAGTTCGAATTATTTAAGAAACCAATCACCTTATAACTCTAGCTACTGAGGCAGATCACCAGACCAAAAAAAATCACGTAAGGATTCACAAAACAGATATAGTTGCTCAAATAGTGGAAATAATTAGTATCGAAATAACAATTCACGATCAAATTCAAATAGACCAGAATAATCGTTTGATACCAGTTCCCATTCACACTCTAGGAATCGACACTCTTCCAATGATAGATCAAGCACTTCATCATACAATAGACATATAAATTATTCCAACAATAGGAAGCTAACGATAGAAGCTGCTCAAATAATCGAAATCAACGATATCCAAACAATAGATCACGAGATTATTCAAATCACCAATAATCTAACAACAACAAATGTCAAAAAGGACCCGAGAAAACTCAAAAAATAGAAACTCAAACTATAACAATGGACAAAGAAACTACTCTCAATCACCTCATAGAAATAATACACGTTATCCCGATTCTCAAAACAAATATAGAAGCAATACACCAAAACATCAGAGACAAATTAATCAAGTACAATCAACTGAAGAAACCAATTCAGACCCCCCTGGTATTGATAATACAGAAAGTACTGAATTAAAATTAAATCACATCAATTGCGAATCTACAGACAGTGAAAACGATACAGAAAGTACAATTTCAGTCAACATGATAGAAGTTGAAAATGACTATGAAACTGTTACGTACAAACAACCATTTCATTCCTATGTCTATGAAAATCACTTGGAACTTCTTTTAGATTATTACAATAGACCTAGAAGTAATAACATACCAAGAGAGCAAGAAGTAAATGCAGCAACGACATTACACGAACCTGAAAAAGAACAAGCTTCATGTTCTATTACAAATCACAATTACCAAAGCGTACCAAAAACACTACCAAGAAAAAAATTTTGGACAATTCCATTTCTCTTAGAAAGTCCAAAAATTAAAGAATTTCAACCAACAGACTTTGAAATAGACTTCTTAATAGATTCTGGAGCAGAGTCAAACATTATTAAAATTCCAACCTGGAATGAAATCAAAATTTTACATCCAAAACTAAAACCTTTGAAGACAGCCAGTAGACTAGCAACAGCACAAGACTCAACCTTAGCAAACTACGGAAAAATTTACTAAGAATACCACTTTTGTTACTAAGAATACCACTAAGACAATGGGATAAAACAAACTCTTAAATAAACCATTTAAGCGAACCTTCGACATCACAGATATAAACCACAAAGTCATTGGAATTCCAATCATCACTAAAAACATAACAACTATCAATATACTAGACAGCAAAATTAATATAAAAGATATATACAAGAATGCAAAACACCGCTTTAACAATCTTCCAAAGAATGAACAAAAAACCACGCAAACCCTTTTTCGCAAAATCTTACCCCATTTATAATAAAGAAAGAAAACATCTTAAACCACTCTCAGGATACATTTATGAATTCCCGATCAAACAAATTCATCAATATGACTAAAATCAAAACAGACAACATCACTATATGTCTAAATTTGAATTTAGACCAATTCATAAAGTTTTTAGAGTAACAGTTTCATCCATAAAATACATGAAAAATTCAAATTCTGACATTATTTCTCTACATGTATACAATAACTCCCCATATAAAATAACCCTACCTCTAGGACTCCTAGGATATTGTGAAACTAATGCAACAAGATGTAGCATATGTCCCCTAACCAAAACTCCAATGTGGAAGAATCCCGACCACTAAGTGTCCCGCACGAATACTAAATATAATCACAAGCTTTTAAAACTTATCCAGAACCCACCTTACGACTTTTCCATTGCTTTGGCCACTACTTCAGACTAAAAACATCGTTCGCATACTAGCAAATCTACTAACCACAACAGTTGCAATCCACGAAATTTTCCCTCATGGATTCTTTCTCGATGATTAAGTAAGTATGAATTGAATAAATTAAAAACCAACAAATTCGAAATAAAACTAACCATTCTTTATTTAATGTTTTTTCTTTAGTCTTCAGATCACAATCATCTACAACCAGAAAAACCAAATAAAAATAAAAAACTTTTTCAAAATTTATAAACTTCTATTAACAAACCGCAATGAATGAAGCAGTAAAATTTCTTCCCCACAGTAAAAATTAATATATAAAGTTTTTTCCACAATGTAGTAAATCTGAATACTTAATAATTTCAATCCCCATGAAGCAGCAAATTTAGAAATTTTCAGTAGTAAATTTATACAAATGCAAGCAGTACTAACCTTTTGAGAGACGTTTCTGTCTAAAATTCACTTGCACACAAATTCTATCCATACTTGCACAGCTCGCCCACGACGAGTTGTTTAAAATAATGAAATTCAAGTTTTAACTTTCACTAACAACAACTCAAATAAGCATTAACAAGTTTCAAACTTTCTGATAACCCGGTTGGAAAGGAATTATATAATAATCCCAACTAACCAATGCAGCTTACTAAACACCATAAACGACAAACTAACAGCATGACTAAGAAAACGAAAACCCCAGGTACCCAAACCGGATTAAAACAGCTTAAAGAACCGATAATTTGTTCTTTTGAAGAATATTGATAAGTCTGAAAAAGAAAGACTAAAACACCAAAAAGTCGAAAGACAAACCCGAGCCAAACAATTTAATTTTTGAGAAAAGGTCACAACTAAATCAACAAAAGGGAAAAACCAATGAAAACACAACATAAAAGGTTAACACAAAACAGGACTCCATAAAAAACCAGCATGAAATCATACCCTCACTCCTGACCTAACCCACCAGAAGAGGACGTCCTGAGCATGCTTTATAGCGGGCCCAACCCACTGTGCTAGGAACCACGCTTTGTGATCCACTCCCTATTTTTGAAAAGAGCTTCTCAAGAGTGACTAACTCTTTAAAATAAACAGAACTAAATTAAAAGCTTTTGTGATAAAAACTAATAAAAAATCATAACAAAAATTAGAACTAACAAAAATTTATATATGTGAAATATTTATTGCAGTAAATAGATCACCCACAATCAAGAAGACGAGCATCAAGAATTAAGACGACCCCATCACACTCAATCCATAGAATGGCTGAACACAACCGATATGCCGCCCACAGTCACAACTCAAAGGATTTGAAGTACGACTTGACATCGAAGCAAAGGACTTCATTGAATCAGACCAATGGCCATTTCGATGTTCAAGTATACGTAAAGATCCGAGTTACAAGGCATTACCTCCAAACTCGAGCTTCACGCCATTCCCAAACAAGATCGAAATACAGTTCTTCGCCAAACAAGAACAAACTATCATAACAAACCGTTTGGGAATCAGATTGATTTTGTTGGCGGTCACAGTCTTTGTTGAATGACAGAATGACATCTACGATTCCAGCTTCCTGGAGCTCCCTCCTCCAAAAACGGAAAAAATTATGCTCGCAAAAAACAAACGACCATCATCCATTCTCCATTACAGATAGAAGTCAAAGAAAAAAAAACTCTGTAAACCCCGGATGGGTGGAACCAGATCCAAACTATAATTTATTATTGGTTATAATTTAGATATTTTATCCCTATAAAATATTAAAGACTAACCAATAACACTTCATCAAACTAACAACCCACTTTTTTGTAAATGCTGAAATTACTTGTAATTTGAGCACCAGAGCGATTTGAATTTAACCCGACAACTTAGTTGCTTTTTCCAAGAGACCGACTCGTATTAAACCAGTGTACTCTAGATCTATATATACATATATGAAACTGAGAGATATAAGAGTAAGATTAAGACCGGTATTAGACTAAGAAGTTGCACGAATCTATCCGGCCGAAAATAAGATAGCGTGACGAGCAGACGGTGTACACTATCTGAAATTAACTATGAGTTAGACCTTTCCTTCCAACTCATTATCGTAAAAAATCTCTTATGTCATTAATCCGAACAATTTATTTGATTTATGACACGCCTAATTTCATAATCTTTAAAAGACTTGAAGTTATTGCTTATACAATAAAACATTGTTAGTGGGAGATATTTCAGATTCTAAACAAATACCAGTTGACTCAAATGATGCAAAGATATATAGTTTGTTAAATCGAGGCTTATGTTCGAATATAAAAGCAGGATTCCAAAAATCTGAAGGTTTAATAGTTTTTACAAAAATTATTTAGAAAATAAATTAATTTCAAAATATTCAATTAGTTTCAAAATTGATGGAACAAAGACAACCCAATGCAGTGCACGTAGCACAAAGTAATCCCTCCCTAGTTATTTGAAAAAACTTTAAAATTTTTTTTGGGCTGTTGCCTGTTTTTTTTCTAACGTGCCGGTTTGATCTTTATATATCAAGAAGGCTAGTGATACAATTCCATAAACCAAGTCCTTAAGAAAACTAATAATAAAAAGTTCATACATTACTTTAAAGTGATGTCATCGAATTGTGAAATAACTTTTTTCATGTTTTGGCATAAAATTCGGTGTATCGTACTAAAAAGAGAAGAAAAATTTTGTCCAATTTTCATAGAAATTGTATGTTTAGGATTTTTTTGATGGCGACAACAAAAAAAAGTTTTAAGTTACTTTTCCCCAAAAGTTTTTTCAACCGCAAGTCGGATTTTGTACTCAAACAAACATTTTCCTAAAATATTTTGGCATGCGAAATTTAATTTTTTTTGCGCATAACGTACTCCTCCATACAAAAAATTGGTTACAGCAAAACGCTAAACACTCATATTTTGAGTGTTTAGCCTTGAGTTTTGTCTGATAATTAAAAATTAAAACTTAGATATCAAAACAATTTTGAAAGTTTTTGCTTTGTTGTTTTTAGTATATATTTGTGCTAGAAAATTTTTATAGAATTCCAGTCGTTTCCAGTGCATCAAAACTTTGCTGACTATAGTTTGGAGTAAACTATGACTTTTGTCACATGTCTTCGGTCACGAACACATCCCAAAATTGTTGAGAAACTAAAGTTTCAAAAAATCAACTTTTCTGCTTAATGGGAAAATGTTATTTATACAATTTCCATAAATGAAAAATCACTTATCATAGAATTTTCATGCGATTTTCTGTACTTTTGGAATTGCATGAAAAGTGATTGACTAACATTTTTTCATATAGAAAAATTGTGTGAGTAGCGGGGTAAGGAGATTAATTGAAAGAATTCTAGGAACTTTAGCATTAAACTTATTGAAGTTGACTCAGATCTTCTATGCTGATGGATAGATTTTCTATAATGATTCGTACTGTAATTTGCTTAGGGGTCATGTCGATTGGCTGGTTTAAATGGTTCTGATAATGCTCCACGTCTTTTTCAAACGGGTTTTCTGGATGAGATAAACGAGTAGATGATTGGAGTTGATTCGATTGACTTGTTGTTGGTGTTGACTGGGGATTTTGGGATGGGTTGGAATTTAGGGAATCTTTTATTGGGGCTGGGTCAGCAATTTCGATTTTTTCAACTCTCTGTTTTTTAATGGTTTTTTGAAAATTTTTGTTTTAAAAAAAGTTTTTTGAGAAAAATTATTATTGAAACTATCGGTAGTATGAAAACGGTTATTGCTTTTTCTATGCGTTTGTAAAAACTCAGGATGAGGAAATTTATTAAGTTCAAAATTAGTAAAAAGTATCAAAAGTTTACATTTCATTTAGGAAAAGTTGTATCATTTAGAAGATAATTTTTTTTTATCGCACCTGGTCAGGTGGTCAAGGCTTTGGGAAATAGAATGGTAGGTTTGAAACAGTGAATTTAAAATTAGAAATTGTATACATAAAACTATGATTGTGGTTACTGCAAATTCCAAAAAATCGCTTAATAAAATTTGCAAAAATTGAAATAGTCTGGTAGAAATGAGAAAAATTTGAATAGAATAGAAACAAGATTTTCTTTGAGTGAATCCAAAGTGAGAATTCAAAAAGTGATATTTTTTCCGAACTATTATAATTTTTTTTGAAATTTATTGAGTGTGGTTGGTTTGTTTATTGATTTTTGACAAGTGGGTTGATTATGAAAAAGTTTAGGTGTTGAGAAGTCTGTGTATAAAGTTTTTTGATTCTTGTTTCAGTTTATGGGATGTTTAAGGGTTTTTGGGAGGTAGCTAGCCTTTAGGCTGAGCGATCTTATCATTTTTTTATACTGTAGGCTAATTTAGTTTTTTTTTCTGTGATCTTTTCTGTGGCTGTTTCTGTGATCTTAATGTATTCAATTTTTTTGACTTTTGGATTGATTGATAGAAGGGGGATGCAACTTAGGTATATTGTTTAATCAAGTTCCCAAGTATAGGGGTATTGCTTAGTTTTAACCTAAAAAATTTTGAGTTGGAGATATAGATCTAGGTCAAGTTTCAGTTATGTCGGCTAATGATAGAGGTGGTCTTGAAAAAAGAGAAATACCATTTCGAGCGATATGATTAGTCGACATTCCGTGATTATTTTTGCGAAACAGGAGTCAGAAATGAGACATTGAAAAAGTCTTTTTTGATTGATTTTTGATCAATAATAAATACTTAATGATTTGAAAATGACGTATTGCTTTAGTAATCAGGTGGAAAGTTGTCGAAATTCAACTTTCATTAGATTTTTAGGATGAAGAAAAAATGTATAGTCTAATTTTGGTTGATTTTGGAGTCGGGATGATTGGCGTTGTTTCAATTTTTTGTTTTTATCTCAGGAGGTATATTTTGTTCTTGTAATTTACAGTTTGTTCTTTGTTTGTCGGCTAGTTTTTTTTTAAAAAAAAATCCGATATAGCTTTTGTTTTAGGAATGAGGTCTGTGGAAGTGTGTTTTAGTTTCTGATAATTGTGATTCATCATTGTTTTGTGGTGTTTCAACAATTTGTTGTGCCGTAAAAGAGCATAAATGTGTAAATTCCCAAAGAGCATGTTCTTTGAGGTAATATGGTAAAAGGTAATTTCTAAGTTTACTTCTATGTATTTTACATCTAAGGGTTATTCCATGATTCGTTACTGTTCTTTTCTTATGAGTTTTAAAAATTAAAACTTAGATATCAAAACAATTTTGAAAGTTTTTGCTTTGTTGTTTTTAGTATATATTTGTGCTAGAAAATTTTTATAGAATTCCAGTCGTTTCCAGTGCATCAAAACTTTGCTGACTATAGTTTGGAGTAAACTATGACTTTTGTCACATGTCTTCGGTCACGAACACATCCCAAAATTGTTGAGAAACTAAAGTTTCAAAAAATTAACTTTTCTGCTTAATGGGAAAATGTTATTTATACAATTTCCATAAATGAAAAATCACTTATCATAGAATTTTCATGCGATTTTCTGTACTTTTGGAATTGCATGAAAAGTGATTGACTAACATTTTTTCATATAGAAAAATTGTGTGAGTAGCGGGGTAAGGAGATTAATTGAAAGAATTCTAGGAACTTTAGCATTAAACTTATTGAAGTTGACTCAGATCTTCTATGCTGATGGATAGATTTTCTATAATGATTCGTACTGTAATTTGCTTAGGGGTCATGTCGATTGGCTGGTTTAAATGGTTCTGATAATGCTCCACGTCTTTTTCAAACGGGTTTTCTGGATGAGATAAACGAGTAGATGATTGGAGTTGATTCGATTGACTTGTTGTTGGTGTTGACTGGGGATTTTGGGATGGGTTGGAATTTAGGGAATCTTTTATTGGGGCTGGGTCAGCAATTTCGATTTTTTCAACTCTCTGTTTTTTAATGGTTTTTTGAAAATTTTTGTTTTAAAAAAAGTTTTTTGAGAAAAATTATTATTGAAACTATCGGTAGTATGAAAACGGTTATTGCTTTTTCTATGCGTTTGTAAAAACTCAGGATGAGGAAATTTATTAAGTTCAAAATTAGTAAAAAGTATCAAAAGTTTACATTTCATTTAGGAAAAGTTGTATCATTTAGAAGATAAGTTTTTTATTATCGCACCTGGTCAGGTGGTCAAGGCTTTGGGAAATAGAATGGTAGGTTTGAAACAGTGAATTTAAAATTAGAAATTGTATACAAAAAACTATGATTGTGGTTACTGCAAATTCCAAAAAATCGCTTAATAAAATTTGCAAAAATTGAAATTGTCTGGTAGAAATGAGAAAAATTTGAATAGAATAGAAACAAGATTTTCTTTGAGTGAATCCAAAGTGAGAATTCAAAAAGTGATATTTTTTCCGAACTATTATAATTTTTTTTGAAATTTATTGAGTGTGGTTGGTTTGTTTATTGATTTTTGACAAGTGGGTTGATTATGAAAAAGTTTAGGTGTTGAGAAGTCTGTGTATAAAGTTTTTTGATTCTTGTTTCAGTTTATGGGATGTTTAAGGGTTTTTGGGAGGTAGCTTGCCTTTAGGCTGAGCGATCTTATCATTTTTTTATACTGTAGGCTAATTTAGTTTTTTTTTCTGTGATCTTTTCTGTGGCTGTTTCTGTGATCTTAATGTATTCAATTTTTTTGACTTTTGGATTGATTGATAGAAGGGGGATGCAACTTAGGTATATTGTTTAATCAAGTTGCCAAGTATAGGGGTATTGCTTAGTTTTAACCTAAAAAATTTTGAGTTGGAGATATAGATCTAGGTCAAGTTTCAGTTATGTCGGCTAATGATAGAGGTGGTCTTGAAAAAAGAGAAATACCATTTCGAGCGATATGATTAGTCGACATTCCGTGATTATTTTTGAGAAACAGGAGTCAGAAATGAGACATTGAAAAAGTCTTTTTTGATTGATTTTTGATCAATAATAAATACTTAATGATTTGAAAATGACGTATTGCTTTAGTAATCAGGTGGAAAGTTGTCGAAATTCAACTTTCATTAGATTTTTAGGATGAAGAAAAAATGTATAATCTAATTTTGATTGATTTTGGAGTCGGGATGATTGGCGTTGTTTCAATTTTTTGTTTTTATCTCAGGAGGTATATTTTGTTCTTGTAATTTACAGTTTGTTCTTTGTTTGTCGGCTAGTTTTTTTTAAAAAAAATCCGATATAGCTTTTGTTTTAGGAATGAGGTCTGTGGAAGTGTGTTTTAGTTTCTGATAATTGTGATTCATCATTGTTTTGTGGTGTTTCAACAATTTGTTGTGCCGTAAAAGAGCATAAATGTGTAAATTCCCAAAGAGCATGTTCTTTGAGGTAATATGGTAAAAGGTAATTTCTAAGTTTACTTCTATGTATTTTACATCTAAGGGTTATTCCATGATTCGTTACTGTTCTTTTCTTATGAGTTGCAACTTCTTTGAATTTTCTGTATTTTTGTAAAGTTTGGAACAGGTTTATTTCTTCATTTTTAGGAAAGATTAAGCCGGTGTAAAACGGGAATTTAATTATGAATGAAATTTTTGTCTTTGTACTGTTTTCTTTGCAACTTTTGATAGTTTTCATTGTTTTTCTTTATTTAAATTTCAAGCTAGGTGGATACCAGAGGGTAGTTTTAATTTTTGTGGGTTAATAAAACTAACTTCATCATGTGTATGAGGTAGTAAATTGTAGCAAAGAAGTCTTTCGTCGGTTTGCAATGTCCTTGTGCATTTTTTGATGAATTTTCTGTGACCAATACTTGGTATCGTGGTTTTGGTTGTGCAAAAATGGTTGTGTTTTGGATCTTTTAAGCTAGTGGAAATAATTTTACATCTATCGACCATTCAGCATTTTTTATCGTCTCCGTTAGTTGTACATCGGAGGTAGTCTTGTAAAAGAACAGTTCATAACTTCAACCAGTTCATTTGTTCATGGAGCATTTGAGGTTCTAGGGTTTATGCTTTTTTATAAATGACAAAATGTGATTATTTAATTGTTTATAAATTCTGTTGCGTAGTCTACAACAAGGTTTTCAGTCATATGCATAATAGACATTAGACTGTGTTACATGTTTTAGTGCTACGCAATGTGTAAAGGTGTCCACAAGGACCATTGTGTATGCATTTACTTCTGATTCTGACGATCGAGGGCCTAGTGTGTTAAATTAAATTCTGTGATTGAAACAAAAACCTGTCCTTTAAACTCTTGTCTTTCTGCGATTTGTTTCTGTACTGGAAAAATTTAAACAATGGACATGTAATTCAGTTGTTACAAAGTACTCTAATCATTAATGGTGCATTTGGAAATTAAACATTTTTTGGTGAAATTATGATACACCTTTTTTCTGCTTCTGAAAGTCTATTTGTATTTAAGGAGTGTGAATTATTCTATTAAGAATAAACTTAACGTTAGAGAGGGTACTTGTCTATCTGGATGTTGATATTCCAATATATCCGTATTTTCTCTTGCTGTGATGTTAATATTTCTTCGGAAAAATCTGAGTAATGTCTTCTCTCCTAAAACATTGATATTCCAATATATCCGTATTTTTGTTTGTTGTGGTGTTAATAATTTTTCGGAAATATCTGAGTAATGTCTTGTCTCCTAAAACATTGATTTGGTCTTTTGTTGGTTTAGTTTTGTATTTATGCCAAGATCATATTTTGATATTCCTTAAGCCGGTCAGTTGTTAAAATAATTGTGCGTGGCAAGAAGATAATTTTAATTTCTTGAATTGATATAGGTATGTTGTCTATTGGGTCTCTTAAATCAAAAACTAATTAATGGTAATTTTTTTGTTTTTTTGGTCCTGCTAAACTAATAGTATCTAGTAAGTCTCATTTTTCTATTGGTGGTAAAAATTTAGAACCTTTTGAGATTCGCTTATGTGTTTTTGGGAGTGAATTGTTTTCATCTATGATGAGAATGCAATAGTATTAGTTGTTTTCTAGCAAATGAACTTCGTAAAGATTATTTTAGCAACCATAGTAAAGAGGGAGGTGTTCCAAACTATTCAATTCTTTTGTATCGAGTCAATTTTGACTGCGTATATGCATCCTAGTCGTGGTATGTTTCGTGTTTAGCGAGAAAAAAATTTAAATTTTGGGATATAACTTCTGTTATTTTTCGTATATTCTTGGTGCATTGCGACTAGGTGTGTCATGAAGAGCAAGGTTTTTGCCTGCTGTCCAAAGCTTAAGTGGGTTGAAATCTATTTTGACTAAGGTTCGGATAAGACTTTGTGAGAAGAGAAAGATATTGGACTTATGTCAAGTAAAAATTGTTGGATGGTTTGATCCAAGGATCAAAAAATAATTTTCTGTAATTATTTTTTTATCTGTAACTTCTCATAGGAGTAGAGAGTCTTAGCTCTGCTTGTGTGAAAAGTGTTAAACTTGATAATATCAGATACATTTATTGGAGCTTTGAAGTGATTGTAAGAGTGCTGCACCAATTCCAGAATTAGATAAGAGCGTCGCTCATGGCATAAAACGGTTGACTGGGATCAGGGATAGTACTTGATGTTTGGTCATAGGAGAGTTTTATTTTCATGAAAACGTTTCTGATGTTCCAGGGTTCATCGAATTTGTTTTGTTGACCCAATGTGTTAAAAAATGAACGAAGATATAAGTGCTTCTTATAAAGGTACATGATGTGTTCGAAGAAATTGACACGGGTGGCAAAAAATGTGATTCATCGTGAGCTGCTTTCATGTTTTCTCTTAGTAAATTATAATGATAAGTATCTAAGACGTTGAACAGTTCTTGTTTGGTTTGTGATTGGATGAAGACATTGTTTTTATATGTGATAACATTTTTTACTCGAAATAGGTGGTCTGAAAATTTTACTGACAAATTCAAAAAAAAAGTTGCTGGTCCTATGGAGATAACGTAGAACAGACTATTAAGTTCATTTTTATGGTTGCCAATATTAAATTGTGTTAAACTGCCTGACTTTTCACCTAATGGCATTTGATTATATGCATTGTTCATGTCGGAAATTGTATAATATTGTCAGTTTGTTTTGTTAACATTACTTGTATTGGTTCTATGGACCAATTGCATTCGGAATCATCATATAGGTAGTTTAGATATCTTGCATTTGTTTCAATTTTAGGAATTCGTTTTATGAGAGAAAAATGAGTGGAATGATAAATGTATTTCCCTGTTGTTGCCCTTTGTTTACTGGTGAAAAAATTTCGCATTGCTCAAGGATGTCTGAAAGTTTTTGTATAAATGTTTCGGAAATGTACTTGTGCGTTGTTTCTTGAAAACTGGGTCAAGCTTAATTAAAAGATGTAGTGGTGAATGTATCTTTTCGAAATCAAGTTTGATGCTGCGTAGAATTTGGGGTAATGTAGTAGAAAAATATACTAATTGTTCAAAATCTTTTTGATTTTATGAGATTTTTAAAAATTTAAAATCGTCCAAAATTGTTGTTGTTTATTTGAGTATCTCAAAACTTTAAATGTAGGTTTAAATAAATTATTTCTGAAAAAATTTGTGCTTCGGTTCGATTCATTTGTGATATTAATAATAATTTCTTTTTCTAATTAGAATTGTAGTTTGGCAAATATCTATTAGTTTTCATATGTTGTTTACTCTATATGCTTTTTCCTGAGAGATTAAAATGTTTGGTTTGTTTCGCAAAACCCTAATAGTCCTGAAGTAAGCGTTATTTTGTATGTATAATTGTTGTTTATATGTAAGGCGATTGTGTCTGTCTTTGCTTTCTTTGCATATCTTATATAGGATAAAGAATTTTTGATTTGGTCTGAATTCACAATGGGACATGTATAGCTGTTGTGTGTTTTGATCATTGTTATATAGATGAGCTTGTTTAATTAAAAAATCATATGCGTGTCACGTTAATGGTTTTAAACATCTTTGTTGCTGGTTGTAGATTTTAGAAGAAAAAAAACGGAGGTTGTTTATTAATTCATTGCAAAAAAAATGTTTAAGCAGTTTTCTTTTTTCTCGTATATTTATCTTTACTTTGTAGTTTACTATTTGGGATGTTAGTTGTAGGTATGTATTTCGTAACGCGCTGTGGCTGGTTTGTTTGATATTTTTGAAAGCGGATGTTTGGGATGAAGTGAACGGATTTCAATCCATGAATGAATGTTAATAATATTTGTGTCTGCTCCTGAATCAATATAAAAAACTATTTCAAAACCTAGTGATTAAAAACTTTTGGTTTTTGGACCATCTAAAATTAGGGGAAATGTCCAAATTGTTTCCTCACGCTGAGATGCCTTTGATTTTGTATTTTGAAAATTGATATTCATTTTTATTCGATTTCCGACAGGATGAGGGTTTAATCCAATTGGTTTCTTTGATCAATTTTAGATCCGTCAAGTTTTGATCAGATTTTTCATTTTGATAAAAAATCAAATCAATTGGAACTTCGTATTCTTGTTCAATTTTTAACATATTAATAATTGATGTGCTTTCGGTGTCGCTTTCATCGTCTGTTTTTTCACACTGCATATCACCTAGCTGCATTTCTAAAGTCTTCGTATTATCTATTCCTGGTGGGTCGGATTTTGTTTTATTTGTAGTCTGCACTTGATTTATTTGTCGTTGATGTTTAGGTGTACTACTTCCATAATTATGATTTTGTTTAAAAGTATGTTGTTTTTGGCGTGTAAGATTTTCGATGTGGTGACTGAGAATAAATTCTTGATCAATTTTAATAGCTATTATTTGTAGGTCTGGAGTTATCTCGAGATCTGTTATCACAAGATGTATAATATGTTCTGTTATTGGAATAGAATTGAAGTTTCTTATTTGAATGATTCTTACTAGGGTTATTTGAGTACTTTCTTTGATCGATATTTGAAGAGTTTCTTGATTGATCATTGGAGTGGTATCGATTTTGATTATTTGAAAACGATTGGTTTCTATATAAGTTCGAGTAATTACTTCTAGTTGAGTTGGATCTTGAGCATTTATTCCTATTTTGTTCATTCTGGCTTTTTGACCCGCTATATGTATTTTGTGAATAAATTTGGTAAAATTCAATTTTATTTTAAGTTTTTTAATTTCTCTAATTCCATTGTTATTTCTGCTTGTTCTAGTGCGTCTACGAGTTTGCGGAAATCTGTGTATGATTTTCGAATGGATGATGGATGTGATGCTCTTTTTTTGCTATTTTCCCTAATTGTGGTATTAAAGGTCATGAGAAGAGTATCTGTCCCTTTTAAGTTTTTATCGACATGGGTATTCAGAAAGTATGCTTTTCTTACCAGAGTTTCTTTTCGTACAGCGAGTTGTTTTATAGTTTCATTTGGTAGTCTGCGAAATTCATTCCATAGAACTCTTAGACGTTGTTTATTTAAACATTTTTTTTTCTAAAGAAAAGGACTGAAAACCGTTTTTTAGCTGCACCGTCAGTTGTAGTTTATATCAGTGCTGTGCGTCTATGAATACTTTTTTGGTGAAATGGTGTATTTATAAGTTTTAAATCCTATATTTAATATCAGATTAGCCGTGACAGTGTTTAAAGAATCTTCTGTCGAATAATCAGGTTCAGCTCCTATAAATACCATGAGGGGTTTATTGGATGTTATATATGATCCATCCATGAGGTATGGATTCATTGTCAATTGGTGTGATTCTGCTGTATAAGGGTATTCTGTTTTTGTGTTAAGTTTGTAAGTTGTGGGTTGGTTATTTCTTGTTGTTGTAGGTGATGGGGTAGTGGAATTTCTTTTCTCATTAAATCGGTTTGGTATTATTGATTTTTTGTTGCATTTTTTTGACTGCATGTACAAAGTTTTGTCGTGTAGAGTTTTGTTGTTGTGTTTGTCGCGATCTTTGTGGGTTCATGTAAAGTTCAAAAGTATATAATTGAAAAAAAAACATCTAAGTGATTTTTATATTTTTAGTGTTTGTTTTTGGTTTCATTGTGGTTATTATTATAACGTTGTTGGTTGCGATGAACCTAGTTTTCATCTTCTTTATACTGTGACTGGTTTTGTTGAAAAGTCTGTTGCTTCAGTTATTTTTATTTTGTTGAAAAAATGGGTAGTTTTCAGTACATTCCGTCCGACATTTTTTTTCATCGTTGAAAATTTCAGATTGGGATATTAGGTTCCTTGGTACTTCTAGGGTGCAATTATATTCCTGAGATGGTTTTTGTATGATTACAAATTGTTTGATCCTTAGTTTGTTGATAATGTTACTTGTGAAAAAAAATCGTGATTATGATTTACAAAAAATCTTATCACTTGTTTGATTTGATTTGTTAGTTGGGCATTTCTTAGTTATTTGTCATTGTGTTTGTAATTCATAAGTAGGTAGTTCGAAACGACTGATGGTTTACTGTTGATTGTATTGTGGTTGGTGGAAAGGGAGTGTTACTTTTGTTGTGTGTCATTGTAATTGTTCGGTGTATAGGTGAAAACTTCGTTGCGTTGTCATGGGTAGCGTTTCAACCATTTCTTCATTAACAGAATGTGATGGTGGGTGGATGTCTTGTCGTGTCAGAATTGTGATTCCATTTAATTTTTTTTCGTGTTGATTTTAGATTCTTCTGAGTTTTTTTTCTTTATGTGTTATAATTTAAAGCTGTGTTATCAATTGTCAATGGAGTAACTTTTATATAATCTCTATGTACCGAGATGATTGCGATTGCTGCACTTAAGATATCGTTTGTCAAAATAAAAAAACAAAACGTGAGACTATTCCGGGTCATATACATAATCTGTTTCATCTGCTAGTACTGTTTCGTCGTCATTTTGTGGTCTAAAATTTTTTCTTGCGTGTGATATGCGACCTAGATTATGTTGGAAAGAATCTAATATGAACTATGCTAGGATTCTTTGCAGGTCAATTTAAATTATTCGTGTTATTTCAACGTCAGTGAGCGTTCACGAATTAAATCTGAAAAGCGTGAGAACAGTTCTCAGTTTCTCGTCTTACAATTGCGCGTCGAGATTTTTGTGGTGGAGACGCATAGACTGTATCGTTTGTTTCTAATATGGAAACATAACTATAAATGAAACAGAAAACATCATACGTGTGAACTGAATTTGCTCTCTGTGGGCTTTGATGTTGTAAATTTTTCTTATATTCTTCACAACCTTTTGAAAAATCTATTTCTGTGTCATCTGTTTGTATTCGTTGTGATGGTTGATTGGATGTATTTGGTAGTTAAATGTCGGTTGTGAACATTCCATAGTGTTAGGTTTTTTTACTAATGCCTGGTAGATAGTGATCGAGTACTTGTCTCCTGATTTTTATACCGGGAAACATGTTTACATGGACTACTTACTTTATGGAACAAGTTCACAATTAGATTATGATGCTAATGCATTGGTCCTCTTGATTGGTCGGTATTTGGATTGATGATGAAAGGAGGGTGGTTGTCGAAAAGTTTGTTATTGAATCGTTTTTCTTGTGGTATTACGGTTAATTTAAAAATTTCCATATTTCCTATTGGCTGATTCCAATTGTATAACCTGACTGGTCTTTATATATACGAGTTTTTCATTCTATGTTTGCCTTTTATGGATGATGCCGTTGTTGCTTCTAACTCCAAAAAGTTTATTTGGTTGACTTTTGATTTTTTTATCGTGTAGTAGGTATAAAAAAAATTTGAGTTTTATGTGGTGTTGCTGAGTCAAATTCCAAAACAGCGTTTTGTATTCTAAAAATTTTGATTTTCTGATTTATTTTCCAATGGTAATGTTGCTTTTTTCGCTGGCTGGGATGCTTTAATTTTTGTATTTTGAAACATGAATTTCATATTTTTTTGATTTTGACTAGATGAGCGATATAATCCATATAAGTTGTTTGATCATTTTTTGATTGGTTAAGGTCCAGATTAGATTGTTCTTTTTGATAATTACTCGAATCCATTGGAATTTCTTATTCTTGTTCATTTTTTTCTACATGTAAATAACTGATGTGCTTTTGGTGTCACTTTCATTGTCTGTACTTTCACAGTGTATAAAATTTAGTTGCATTTCTAAAATATCCGTGTTATCTCTTCCTGGTGGGTCTGGTTTCGTTTTATTTGTAGTCTGTATTTGATTTATTTGTCGTTAATGCTTAGGTGTACTACTTCAATAATTATTATTTTGTTTGTAAATATGTTGTGTTTTGGTTTGTAAATTTTTCGAAGTGTTGAGTGAGAAAAAATTCTTGGTCGATTTTGATAGCTATTATTGTTAGGTCTAGAGTTACCAGGGGATCTGTTGTTACAAGATGTGTAACACCATCTGTTATTGGAATAGTTTTAAAGTGTTTTATTTGAATGATTCTTACTAGGGTATTTTGAATAGTTTCTTTGGTTGATATTTGAGGAGTTTCTTGATCGATCATTGGAGTGGTAACGAATTTGATGATTTGAAAACGATTGTTTTCTGTACTAGTTCGAGTAATTACTTCTAGTTGAAATGGATCATGAGTATTTATTTCTATATTAGTTATTCTGGCTGTTTGATCGGCTATATCTATTTTGTGAATAAATTTGGGAAATTCGTCTAAATGGAGATTGTTTGCGACAATTATTTTGATATGGCGATTGTAGTCTGCTACTACCATAGCTGGATAGAAGTGGTTTTTCTGAAATTTTTTTGCCTTGTTTTTTTCTTCGTGAATTTTGATCTTTTTAAATGTATTGATCAAAAAATGTGTTTGGTTTTTTTTTTGATGCCCGATTTGATTTATCTTGTTCTTTTTGTCTGAATTCCGCAATGCTATGTCCATAGAGTGATTTTTTCTGCTATTTTTTATTGATTTTATAAAATTATTTTCTGCTATATCATGATTGGATTCTTGGATCTTGTTTATCTGTGAAGTTGTTGTCTGGATAATTGTTGCTTATATTAATTTTTTAAGTTTCTGTTTTCTCTACTTTCATTAAAAATTCTGCTTGTTCTAGTGTGTATGAGTTTGCGGGAATCTGTGTATGGTTTTTGAACTGATGATGGATGTGATGCTCTCTTTTTCGCTATTTTTCCTAATTGTGGTGTTTAGGTGATCAGAAGTATATCCGTCCCTTTTAAGCTTTTATAGACAAGAGTATTCAGAAAGTAAGCTTTTCTTACCAGAGTTTCTATTCATACAGCGAGTTTCTTTATAGTTTCGTTTGGGAGTCTGCAAAATTCATTTCAAAGAACTCGTAGATGTTGTTTGATTATTTCGGAATCAGTCATTTCAGATTTCTTGTGTAAATCGTGTCCAATTTTTTTTATCTATAGGAAGGACTGAAAACCATTTTTGAGCTGCACCGTCAGTTGTAGTTTGCATCAGTGCTGTGCGTCTATGAAAAGAATTTTGGTGAAGGGGTGTATTTATAGGTTCTGGGCCTATATTTAGTTTTAGGTTAGCTGTGACTGTTGAAAGAATCTTCTATTGAATAATCAGGTTCAGTTACTGTTAATACTATAAGGGGTTTATTGGATGTTATATGTGATCCATCAATGAGGTATGGATTCATCGTCAACTGGAGTGATTCTGCTGTATTCGGGTATTCTGTTTTTGTGTTAAGTTTGTAAGTTGTGAGTTGGTTATTCCTTGTTTTTGTAAGTGATGGGGTAGTGGAATTTCTTTTCTCTTTGAATCGGTTGGGTATTATTGAGTTTTTTATTGCATTTTTTGACTGCTTGTACAAAATTTTGTCGCGTAGAGTTTTTTTGTTGTGTTTGATCGTGATCTTTGTTGGTTCAGTAAAGTTCAAAAATTTCTGGTTGAAACTATAATCTGGCTGATTTTTATCGTTTCAGTGGTTTCATCGTTGGTTATTTTTAGATTGTTGCTGGTTTTGATGAAACTAGTTTTCATCTTTTTAATAGTGTGACTGGTTTTGGTGATATGTCTGTTGCTTGACTTATTTTTATTTTGTTGAAAAAATGGAAATTTTTTCGTTACAATCTGTCAGAGTTTTTTTTTGATCGTTGAGTTTTTCAGATTGGGGTATTGGATTTTTTGGTACTTTTAGGAAGTAATTTTGTTCCTGAGATTGGTTTTTGTGTGGCAACAATTGGTTTGATCTTTAGTTTGTTGGTATTGTTTTTTGTGAACAAAATCGTAACTATGAATTGCAAAAAACATTACCAAATGTTTGTTTTGATTTGTAATTTGGGCGTTTCTTAGTTATTTGTCCTTGGGTTTGTAATCCATAAGTGGGTAATTCGAAACGATTGATGGTTTGACTGTTGATTGTAATGTTGGTGGCGGAAAAGGATCGTTACTTATGTTTTGTGGCGTTGTACTTGTTCCATGTGTAGGTTAATATTTGTTGCGTTGTTATGTAGTGTTTCAATTATTTCTTCATTAGCAAAATGTGATGGTGTGTGGATGTCTTGTCGTGTCAGATTTTTAATTTCATTTAATTTTTTTTGTGTATTTTTTATTGTTGATTTTAGAGCCTTATTGATTTTTTTTCTTTATATTGTGTTACAGTTTAAAGCTGTGGTATCAATTGTCAATGTAGTTACTCTTATATAATCTCTTTGTACCGAGATGATTGTGATTGCTGCACTTGAGATATCGTTTGCTAAAAATAACATAATGTGAGACTATTCGGGATCCCATACATAATCTGTTTCATCTGCTAGTACTGTTTCGTCGTCATTTTGTGGACTAAAAAATTTTCTGGCGTGTAAAATGCGACCTAGACTATATTGGAAAAAATCTAATATTAACTATGCTAGGATTCTTTGCAGGTAAACTTAAATTATTTGTAATATTTCAACGTCGGTGAGCTTTTCACGAATTGAATCTGAAAAGCGTGAGAAAAATTTAATTTCTCGTCTCACAATTGTTGAGATGTTTGTAGTGGAGATGCATAGGTCGTATCGTTTGTTTCAAATATGGAAAGGTAACTATTAATGATACACAAAACGTTTGTGAGAATTGAGTTTGCTCTCTGCGAGCTTTGGTGTCGTAAACTTTTAATATACTCTTAAAAAAATTTTGAAAAATCTATTTCTATGTCATCTGTTTGTATTCGATGTGATGGTTGATTGGATCTATTTGGTGGTAAAATGTCGGTTGTGAATATTCCACAGTGTAAGGCTATATTACTTGTGCCTGGAACATAGTGATCAAGTATTTTTCTCCTGATTTTAAATACTGGGAAACTTGTTTAGATGAACTATTGCCTTTTGGAACCATTCACAATTAGATTATGATGAAAATGTACTGGTCCTTTTGATTGTTCGGTATTTTGGTTGATGATGAGTGAAAGGAGAGTGTCAATGTCAAAATTTCTGTTATTGAGTCATTTTTTGTCTGGTATTACGGTTATTTTGTAACTTTCCATATGACATATTGGTTGATTGCAATTGTATTACCTTACTGGTCTACATATTACAAGTTTTTCATTCTGTGTTTGCCTTTTATGGATGATGCCGTTGTTGCTTTTAACTCCAAAAAACGTCTTTGGTTGTCTTTTGATTTTTATTTTGTAGTAGGTATCGAAAGTTTTGAAGTTTTTGTATTGTTTTTGTGTCAGATTCCGAAACAGCGTTTCGTGTTCTGGAAAATTTTAATATTCTTTTTTGTTTTTACAATGAGATTATTGCTTTTTTTTGCTTGCTTTTTTGACCTAATTTATCATTCACTTTGCTGGTGCCGTGTATTTACGAGGTCGTATCTTGCTTCTTTTTCTTAAAACAATTATGAAATAATTTTGTTTAATTGTTTCAGAAACTATCTTTTGAAATAAGTGTTAGAATGATTGATGCAAAAATCCGAGTGTCACTTTTTATTTCATAAAATGTTAGTGCTTACGTTTTTCGTGAGGTCATCGTAGTTCTCTGGGTAGATTTTCGTGAATAGACGGGTTGGGAAGAGAGTAGATCAAATCGTTCGAAAGATTTTCGACTGTTTTCAAGTGTATAGCTTACATCTAACTAAAACTTAATCTTGCGTAGCTAGTTTTTGATTTGAGATGGTTTGGAGAATAATAAATGAATCTACAAGGCTCAGATTTAATTAGAACATGCATAGATCGTTGGATACGTTTTTAGTTCTTAGTATCTTTAAAACTTGTTCTAGGCCTGGGTCAAGTAAGAGGTAGGGCTCAAAAGAAGGATGATTAACCGAAGTTCTTCAATGTTTATCTTAAATAGATATTATTGATTAGTCTTGAAAGAAATTAGTTACTCCTGGGTTGTTTTCAGGGGTTGGATACTGATTCGACATTTGAGGCCGTTAGACACAGTTTGTAAAATGTGAGGACAAGCAATTTACAAATTTCATTGATCCAAAGAAAGCCTTGATGATCAAATGTTTAGGTGGTTATAAGATTAAGTTATGGATGAAAATTTTTGTTTTCAAGATTAGGTTGAAAACTTAAAGATTCATCGGTAGCCTTGATGAATTGATTTGAGGGAAAAACCAGTCAGTTTAAAGAAGAAAAATTAAGGATCAAAATTCAATTGTGGCTAGTTTTTTAGATTATTCTTGTCTGTTTGAGATGAAGATATTTAAAGAAGCAAAATTAGGGATCAAAATTCAATTGTGGCTAGTTTTTTGGATTATTCTTGTCTGTTTGAGATGAAGAAGAAATATAACAAGAAAAAGAAAAGAAAGTCCTCGAGAAGTTAGAAAGTTTTTTGTATAAAACGCTTATCATGAATTTTATAACTAGCTAATTTTTGTATTTTTTTCGTTCAATAATTATAGAAGTTGTAAAGTTTTTAGAAAATCACTGCAGATTTGAACTTTTTGAGGTAGATGGTAGCTTTGTAGTGGACTGATAATTTGAGTAATAATAATATACAGCAGTGAAATATATAGCTTTGAAATGAATCTTACTGCTCATTTTTTACAATTGACATCAATGAGTGAAAAAGTACTGCATAAATCGTTTTGTAGAGAAACAGTCACTGTAGACTGCTTCATCGTTTCACGAGGTGGGTTGGGCGTTTCTGATCCTGTTTGCTGTTGGCCTAAATATTTTTTGTTCCGCTAAATCTAATTTAGTAGCGGTCTGTTGGGTACTCTTTTGATCGCACTAGTTGAGTTCAAATACGGGTTGGCTTTCTGATAGAGCACTTTCGGATAAGGTACGCCGTCTTTTCGTCACGAGGGTCTTCTTTCTCCTCCTCCCCCCCCCCCCCCCCCCACGTGCAAGTTTGCATAAGTGAATAACTGTTCACATTGTTCAATTTTCTTGAAAATCACCGTGCAGACTAACTAGGCCTAGAAAAACATGTTTGGTTTTCATAATTAACCTTGTAAAATCAATGGTTAGACCATAAAATTGATGCTCGTATGATATGGAGAGGGGGGAGGGGAACGATAAAGAGGGGGAGGTGGGAAAGAATCTTATTTTCGGCCGGATAAGTTCAAGCAACTTCTTAGCCTAGTACCAATCCTAATATTACTCTTATATCTCCTAGTCTCAATAGATCTGGTATACTCGTATTGTTGCGAGGTTCAAAATCAAAAAGTAGAACTTAGGAAGAGCAACTGTTTGCTAAGTTAATTTTATTCTTCTCTGGCTGGAACAATTAATTGGTTCCGCTCGTTTTGTTGTAACGTATCTAATAAGTAGCTGTAAAAAACCAGTACTTTTTCAAACCATACTTCCATCTCGCAACATGCTTCTCTAAACATATCTTTTTTGCAGCATTTTATAGGTCTAAAATTTCGGCACGCTACCTGTAAGCTGATGACTAATAATTAGTTTTTGCATATGAACAGCTTAAAATAGTTTTCCAAAATTCCACTATCCAAGATTTTACTCAGACAAAATTGAGCTTTAGTATTTTTCAAAATTTAGCGCGTAATTTTCCAGTGTGTAAAACTTTTTTAAAAAGGAAGAAAAACACGAGTAAATTGGCTGCGTTAAAAATTTCTGGCCAAGTTTGCGCTGTTTAAAAAATATCGGCTGAATTTAGGTACAAAAGTAACTTTTTGTCGTAAAACTCAAGGAACTGAAACATATCAATGACTTGAACTTATTTTTGTGAACAGAGAAACGTTGATGACTTATGACTTTTTATTTCTCATTTTTTTAATCGAATTCCTTTTGTAACACTTGAAAAATTCCAGGTTTCTGCTCAAAATTGATCACTGCGATGAATGGTCTTACAATCATTGGGACTCTTCTGAGTTTGAGACCAGCATCATCTGCTCAATCCTGGTGTCCTGCAACAGAAAACAACATCCAAGTTACATGTAAATGTGACGGCGAGATGATAACTTACTGCACACTTAGCGCTATTTCTCATATGGACATAGATTATTTGAAAGCCACTAGATTTTCTCCCAATTTCTGCTTTTTCCCGAAGTTAAGTACCGAAGTTTCCTCTATTAGTATTTCAGAGAGTCCAAGATTGCAGTCAGAAAGTGTTGCAGAAATCCTAGCGAAATATGGAAGAAATTTGGAGAGTCTACGATTGTCGAATTTGTTCAGCCAAGTAGAAGCAAATAAAGTTCTTGATATGAGTCGTGTCAGGTAATTTTAATGATTTTCAGGTTAGTGGTATGGGTAAAGTCAAGGTCAAACTTCCCGATAGTGTGAAGTTCAAGTTTCAAGCAAGCGGAATTTATGTTTCGAGAACAAAACTCAGCAATAACTTTTTCAACATTATTGTCCCAAAAAATCCTGACGGCTTTCGTACTTCAGTTTATACAGTTCAATGGTCCGGCCCAGGTTTTTTTCCGAATGTCTACACCGAAAAAGCAGGCAGTCCAAACTTAGTTTACAATTTTGGGAAAGGCCAAAACTATATTCATAAGGAGACTCTTCTATATATACCAACAAACAATGATTACTCATCAGTGGCTACAATAGACCAACGCATAGATAAAATTGAATATGGAACATTTACAACGAAAGACGGAAAAGTTAAAATGTCTTTAACATATCATGAAAGTCCGATTGAAGACAAAAAATTCGAAGATGGCAGATGCAACGAGCTCCCAGTCGATCACTGTCCCATATGTTTCATGCACCAGTACCAAATGCATCGAACTAAGGACAATGTGGCTGAAAAGTGTTTTCAAAAAGGAAAAATTGAAGGCAAAATGAAGAAATGTTACTGGCGTAAGCCTGAGCCTGTTCCAGGTAAAAATTAGCAACCACAAACAAATTGTCGTCCACCTCTCTACTAACACCACCCCCCCCCCCCCCGCCCATGCCTTTTTAGACTAAGAAAAGATAATCCACTCCATCACATTTTCAGCTCGCTGAACGGAACTTTTCTCTGCGCGGAGATTAACCGCTTGTATCTTGGTTTGGTCATTTCCCTCGCAGATATACTAGTGGACAAAAAACAAAATTAGCACAAAGTTAGATTTTTACTTTCTAAAATGCCTGCTTATAAGAAATTTTTCGAAGAGAGTTTATTTTCAATATGACAAACTTTTTATATCGACCCACAGCAAATGGTCTGAACTATCCTCTCTGAAAATCTCAAGTTTTAATTTGAAGCATTTTTTGGGTCTGAAAATGCCCATTTTCATCATCCACACTAGGTTTTTCAAAAACGCGTGAAAATTAAGAAACAGCTGAGTTTAATAAAGTTGTCACACTGATTATTTCATTTTCTGCTGAGAACGTTTCACATCGCATGAAAACCCTTGTTAGCTTGCCTATTCGAGAAAGAGGTCACTACAATGCAATACTTGGTGCGGATGATGGAAACAGGAGACTTCAGATCCGGAAAAAAACTATCAAAGGCTTCAAGTAAAACTTGAGTTTTTCAGATAGGGTAGTTCAGATTTTTTTCCTTCGGTAGTTGTGAAAACTTTCAGCAAACATTGTCTAAAATCGTCCTTATATTAGGTTTTTTTAGAAAAAAAACTTGAATGTGCTTTTAATTTGTCCCATGTAATTAAAATCTTAAGTTAAAAATACTGGGAAAATTAAGTAAACCAACTGCAAAAACTAAACACAATACATGAATGGAACTCCTAAATAAGAGATACTATAAACTACTAAGTCATTTTGCCCGGATATGGTGATCTATCTTCATTTTCTGAAAACCTCAAAACAAGTATCCATTTGAAAAACAATTCTACAAAGCTAATTTAATTTGAAGCTTTAATTGGAAGTGCTTCAAATGCCCATAAAATTGATGTAAAATCCCATCTATCGAGAAGAAAAGCTAAATTTAATGTAGACCAGTATATAAAATTCACTTTGACCGAGAATAGATTTTCTTCTTCAACCGAGAATAGATATTCTCAACTACCCTCTATGAAAGTATTGAGAGCTAGTTTCAACGAATCACTATTTTATTCTGGGTAAGAAAATGTATTTTCTTTTCTGCAATAAGCTATTCGAACCGCACAAAAACGTAGCAAACTGTTATGTTTGTTAAAATGTTTAAAATGAACTATTCAGTGTTTTGCTAAAAGTGTTTCTTATACCATGAACCACTATTTTTTACTGTCTTTTCGAGAAAAACATCACTTCGTTGAAAAATTAACTGCAAAATTTTATCATAATTTACCTTTATTATTGAGCTTTCTAGTCGATTTCGTATCAAAATATGGCAAAATTGCTCCTGTGTTGTAAAGGTCTCAATCTTTGACAGACTTCAACGTTTTCTGTTCGATCTGGGAAGAATGTGCTCGAAACGAGTTTTCTCATAAGAAACGAAAAAAAAAATTATGAACACAAGGTTTACACACTAGTGGACAAAAGTAAGCGAAACGTTTTTTTTAGTTAAACATTCAGATGCCCAGCCCTAAAAATAACTATCTAAGGCTAACCAAGCTAGTGCTATCTTACAAGAACGCACCCTCCTTGTAAAATGCAGCGCTCATGCGATTTGATCCCGCAACCATAAGATTGATGGGCACCATCACTACCGATGTGCCACAACGCTTTACAATTTGTTCTCTAAATTAAATTCCAAGTTTTTGCTTCATAACATGCCTATACTTAAAGACGTATTTGGGCAACATTTAATTGGAATTCAACAAAAAGTAATTAAACGGCTGCAAATGATCTAAATTACCCTCTTCGAAAGTATCACTAGCTAATTGCAATGACTTAATGAACTTCTCTCGTTAGAAAAGCTTCAGATCGCATTACCTATACTTTCCACGCTTATTTTAAAAAGTGTTCACTCCCATAGAAAATGATAAAAACAGACAAATTCAGATCCACAAAAAGCCGGTAAGCGCTTCAAATTAAAAATATTGAAAAACAGAGAATGAAGCTTAGATAGTTTGCAGTCGGTCTATGTAAACCTTATGCTGCCCAAAGGTCCAAAACTGCTTTTACAATAAGGCATTTTAAAAATATAACAACGAATTTGCATCTAATTTTGAAGAAAGCGATGAGTTTATATGCTCGGCTGGTTTTTTATAGTCAGAGCATTTTCCTAAAGAATTTTTCTCGGGGTACCGATCTCTGGAGCTGCGCGGGCCCTGCCGAGTTTGCTCCCTTGCAAGCAATGATTTTAACCTGTCATTGTCTAGCAAACGGCTTCTTTTGTACTTTGATGCTTGAAGTAACGCGTACTAATTGGTTCAAGTTGAGTTGAGGCAAGCTATATAGTCTGATCAATTCCATATGCGACTCAAATTTTAACACTCAAAATTTGATATTCGGACTAAAACTTGTAGTTTGTCATTATTTCACTAGCCGAAAGAAATTCTAGAACAGTTAATGAGCAACTGGAACCCAAAGAGTTTTTTTTCTGATATGAGCCGTCAATTGTAAGCTTTTAGGGCTGCGCAAAAACATAACTGATTGTTTGGCTCAGTTTAAAAAATTTTAATGCAGCAAAAATTTTCAATTTCCAACCATTTTGATGAGAAAGTTAATTTAAGTTGTTCGAAAATGTTCTTCTTTTGATAAATCGAAGAGCTTTTTTAAATTAGGATAGCCTTGTAGCTGCTAGATCATTACTTGGACCAGTGCATTAGGTGACAAAACTAAATGCAAGCTTACGTTTTTACTCCCTAAACACCTAGGTTCAAGGACAATTTTCTACATAGTATATCTAACATTTTACCAAAGTTTTATGAACTACCGTCACTGAGAGTCTCAATATGTGTTTCGAAATTTTAGACTCTCAACTGAAAAGACCAATAAATTTTTTTTTCAAATTTTTTTTCAAAGCAAGATATAAAATTTAAAATTTCTCTTGTTTTGTTTTGATATTTCAGTTAAAGTTATGACAAATATACAAACAGAATATGTTTATATCCATCCATTTTGTCAATCATTTAGAACATGACGAAACTGATAGAAATTTGTAATTACGAAATACAGATTTTCTTGTTTTACCTAGAAACAACCAAGAGAAATATCAAGAGAAATTATCAGTACTTCACTTAATGATTTATTCAATTGTTTTTAATGAAAAGCGCAAACATTTAATAAAAATCAAAAAATGCAAGGAACAGAAACTTCAATAACGACGATGAAAAGGCAAAAAACTTTAAAAAACTTTAGACATTTGGTTTGATTCTAGAAATGAAAGAAAAGTCTGAAAAACCAAGCAGTAATTACAATACGCGAACTGTATGATTTTTACTCCTGTGGTTCTGATTTTTGCTTAGGAAAAAATCTGAAAACTTTATAATTTACAAATATGAAAGTTTACAAAACTCAACCAATAAAAAATTGATTTAAGTTGTTCATGATTTTTATTTGATGTTAAACTTGTATATCATTGAAATTAAAATTTATTTAAAAAATAGCAATTAGGTATTGGAGCAAAAAAGAACTTTGTTTCTTTCAACTGCCCCTATTTGGCTTTGTTTTTGCTGGAATTAAAACACCTTAAGTACAATTAAACTGAATTGATACTAGTTTTAAATTATACAAAAAAAGTTTTTGAATTGACTGGACTTTTTAAACGAAAGTTTACACACTTAAAGTTTTTTGGTCGATAGTCCAACAGCTTTAAACGCTGATAATCTCCATCATACTGACGTTTCTACATACAACTTCAACTAATCAACTTTTCTGGTTTTTTTTTCTTAAAAGTTACAGCATTTATATTCTTGACTGAAGTTGTTATATACTTTTTAAGATTTAGCTAACATTTTGATTTAGTTTTGAAATTTGACTGATTTTGCTACCACGTTTTATACGAGTACTTTTAGTCAGATTTCTTTCATTTTTATTGAAAGGCGTGAACGAGTTTTTTTCTTGCACTCAACATTAGGATGATCAAAAAAACTCGAATTAAATTACCTTGGCTTACAATTTTTTTTGAGGCAATAGATATCGATAAAAAAATATTGTATGTATGTCGAAAAAAAAAATTTCAAGTCGTAGCATGAAAAATAGGAGTACTAAAAATCAAACTGCAAATCAGCAATTTTTTTTCATCAAAACAAACTGTTCCTGAAGTTCATGATTTCTTTTGAACAAAATGTGGAAAGTGTTCGTTGTTCAAATATCAAAGCAAACCAATTTGAGAAACTCAAAAAAAAATGATACAGAAACATAGAAAAGGCTCATGTTCAGAATAAAGCTGAAACCAATATCAATTTATCAAAATAATTTTTATGAAACTCATGTCAATGCGCTATCTTTCTGCATTATCAAGAACTTGTTTCTGACTTTTGCGAAATAAAACATCAATATTAGCTGATTTTGCAATTGTTAAGTTCGCAAACTTTTGATGAGTTGATGAGTTTTTCCTGATTTTTTTTCTGATAACAGTTAATAAAAGTCGTTTTTTCGACGTTGTGAGACAGTGAAGGTATTTCGATGTAATGTTGGCCTTCACAATATTTGTAAGCAAGACAATAAAATTTTTAAAAACCTTTTTTTGTCTGATATGACAAGTATGTGACTGATGAGTTTTCAAACAACATTGGTTGGACAGTAGACAACTGAGATTTTAAACTAGAATGTTAAATAGTTTTGATAGCTATGCTATTTTTTCGAGAAAATTTTGGATTTAAAAAATATTTGACAACTATCCGACTAATAATTTTTCAAACGTCACTGAATAGGCAGATCACAACTGAAAACTTGAAATATTAACTTCACAGAGCAAAATTGAGATTTCAAAAATTTGGACAAACAATCAACAAACATCATTTTATTGGCTTGAAAAAAAATTGTCGACAAGTTAAAGAGATTTTACTTTTAGCTTAATCACTTGATAGAATCACAAAAATTGTAACACGTACATAATAGAACGGCAGTAAAAATTTGCAAAATATACTAAAACTATTATTTTTCACTTTCTTACAAGATTCCTAATGTTGCTATGATCAAAAATTGCGCAATCTTATGAATCAGATTTTCCAAGATTTTAAAACTGAACAAAAACGAATAAAGATGAACAAAAATGCTGAAATTTAAGTTATCAGTGTTTCGTTTTTGCACTTGTCCTCTCGTTTTTTGCATATTAAAAAATCTGCAAACCTCACTAATTCAAATTTAACAAAAATTAAAATACGAATGCATATCTTTTCACATAAAGTTGATTCTTGATTAACTTCTAGGTTCATGTCAATAGGTAAAATTTTATAATACATTGACATACAAGATGATGTATCATGCTTTTTGATGCGCCATACTAGTTTTGGTTAGGCCAAAAATGAACCTCATTAAAACAACCAAACGTTACATCAAGCAGTTCGAAATTATCAGTACTTACTTAATGATATGATCAATTGTTTTTAATGTTCAGCAAGGACATTTAAAGAAAAACTTTCAAAACTAAAAACGAACAGAAACTTCAATAACTAGCATGAAATTGCAAAAAAAAATAAAGACTTAAGAAATTTTGTTTAATTCTAGAAAATAAAGAAAAATCAGAAAAAACCAAGCGGTAATTACAATATACGATTTGTATGGTTTTTACTCCTGTGGTTCCCGTTTTTGCAGAAGGAAAAAGCTGAAAATTTTATAATTTACAAAGAAAAAAAGTTTACAAAACTCAACCTATGAAAAATTGATTAAAGGTGTTCATTATTTTTTATTGGATCTTAAACATGTATGTCACTTGAAATTAAAACTTAATATAAACAATAGCGATAAGTTTTGTAGCAAAAAAGAACTTTGTTTCTTTCAACTGCCTTATTTGTTTTTTGTTGGAATTAAAACACCTTAAGTATAATTATACTAAAATGATACTAGTTTTAAATTATACCAAAATTTTGAGTTGACTAGATTTTTTCAGCAAAAGTTTCCACACTTAAAGTTTTTTTGAAAGAAAATCCAACAGCTATAAACGCCGATAGGTTTCATCATATTGACGTTTCTACATAGAACTTCAACTTATCCAATTTTCTGATTTGTTTCTCAAAAAATTGTCGACAAGTTAAAGAGACTTTTACTTTTAGTTTAATCACTTGATAGAATCGCGAAAACTTTTAGCACGTACACATCAGAAAGGCAACATAACTCTGTACAAAATACATTAAAACTATTATTTTTCAATTTTTTACAAGATTTTTAATGTTGTTATGATAAAAAATTGCGCAATCTCAAGAATCAGATTTTCCGAAGTTTTGAAATTGAACAAAAACGAACAAGTTGAAAAAAAAAATACGGAAATGTATATGTGTTTCGTTTTTGCTCCTGTTTTCTCGTTTTTTGCATATTAAAAAGTCTGGAAGCCCTCACAAATTCAAATATAACAAAAATTCAAAAAACTAATGCATATCTTTTCAGACATAGCTAGTTTCTGATTAACATCAATAGGCAAAAATCCAAGAGATATTGAGATACCATATGATGTATCATGCTTTTTGATGAGCCATACTAGTTTTGATGAGGCAAAATTGAACCTTGTATTTGATGCTGAGCAACTTTCATGTTAATGTCTGTGGTCGAAAAAAAAAAATTTGAAGATTTTTTAAGCTCATGCTCCTTTTCGCGCCCACGTTCAACCCCCCCCCCCTCCCCCCTCGGTGGCGTAGCTTCTTTTACTACCTCCTACTATCATGCAATGTGAGACTTTTTTAGGGAGAAATTTGGATTGTTTAGTGTGATAATTTCCCTACAATCGGTTGGGTCGTAATGTCTCACGCTTTTTTTTCAGGCAAATTAATTACTAGTCAGTTCGTTAGAACGAGTAATCATACTTTCAATCATGGTAGCTAAGATCATTTCCTTTTCATTGAATTAAAATTTTTGTCGACATTTTATGTAATTGTTATCCAACATGACCCTTGAAACTAGATTTTGCGTTTTAGTTGCATTTTTTTTGCCTTGTTCTTGTTTCTCTATTTCTTCCAGAAGCAATTGTAAAGAAATACGGTGTTTCTACTTCTATTCCGGAGCAGGGCATAAAAGTATGTGATGCTATACCCGATGACATCAAAAGTTTTCTTGAAAATGGAGGCATCAGCGACGATTATGGTTACAATGATGATGATTTAAGCAAGTCTGGAGTTACCGATAGTGGTAACATACTACTAGATAAGACTCTTTTCCATCAGCAAACCTAGCAAAGCAAACTAAAACACCTAAAATTCGTTAGATAGCCACAATGTGATAAAAATGTTCATGATTTGAAAAACGCATTTTTTACAGCCAAAGCAATTTAACAAACGATCTAAACGATACGCAATTTTAGGTCAACCGAATGATGTTTCGAGCTCTCAATAATTGCAAATTCTGTGCGCAAGTTCAAAATATTGAAGCATATGCATAAATGGTTTTTGGAAACATTGGAAAAGCTTACGTCTTACAGAGTTGAGTTCAAAAAAACACATTTGGGAAAAATTATGGTTTTTCTGACCAAAGACTTTTCTTCAAAATGCTTTCAAATGAAGAACATCCTTTCAGCGACGAAGGTTTAAGTTCTCGGCGAAGGCGCCGGCAATGTCACACTTACCCTTAAATGTGCAAATAGCTTCTTATTTATTCCCAACCCTAAAATTAAACTCTGAAGGTCAAATGTCAACTTTAGTTTTTTCAAACTTTGTTCAATCAATGAGGAGATGGAAAAGAGACAGAGGAAATTCTACGACAGGAGGCCACGATGATAGTAAGAATAACCATGCAAGCATTGGCGGCTATGAAGGCAATATGACCACAGATTGACTGAAAAAACAATCGTATACTTTTCGTTCTCCATTTATGCTGTAGCAGTAGTAATGATTCAACTTAACCCCTTGTAGATGGTTTGATTTTTGGCATAATTGATTTTTTTCAGCAAGCAAAAACCCACAAAAAAAAAACAATTTTAAAACAGTGAATGTTAAACCAAGTGATATTTTAATTACCCTAATTGTTAGTTATCATAAATAATAACCATACAAAACGATCATTTTGAAACAACCGATCATTTTGAAACAAATATGTTTGTTATATTTCATATTTAACTTGATACCGTATGATTATGATGATATCGTAGCACTCGTATTCACCAAAATATACTTTTATTGCAGACCTTTTTGAAAGCTGAGTGCCGGCGCCAAAAATGCAGCCATCACATCTCTTTTTACTTTCCAGACTGTTGGTATACATGTTGGTATGTTTTTAAGAATCAATGAATAGGGAAAAATCTCAGTAGGTTCTGATTTTTTTTTGCTGGAGAGTCGAAGAACGGTGTGAAGACTCCTATATAAATCAAGATGATTTTTGAAAAAATGGTCAAGGCTCCAGTTTGCTTTTTCGCGGTTTTTTTTTAAATTTTTTTAAATCAGTTCGTTTCTTTAGTTAGAAGGAAAAGAAACTGCTCTATCGGAAAGTTTAAGTCTAAAAAGCGCCAAAAAGTTGATCGACTTCTTGTTTCCAAAAGTGAATTTTAATTTTATGATTTCCCAGTGCAACATCAATATTGCCTATTGATCGAGTTTTCTCAGATGGGGTTATCTTTATCAACAAAATAATCAACTGTTATTTATTCTACCAAAGAAAACTGAATTGACTCTACAGAAAACTGTAGTGACTCTGGTATTGTAATTAAAGTCTGTCGAAGTAACATGACTGACTAAAAGTGGAAAAAATGTGAGAGAAGTTCAGCAAACCAAAACAAAGCCAAGATTTTTATAAAAACAACTAACTAAAATTGGAAATTTAGCGCAGTTAAAGTTTAGATGGAGTTAGTAAACAACGGAAAAAAGATTTCAACCGAAGATAATATAAAGATTTCACGCCCGTAAATGGAAAAACACAAATCCATTAGTTTTATAAAATTTAGATCACATTTTTCTCAAGCCAAGTTTGCACAAAAACAAAGAACAATATTTAAAACTGAATAGATTAAATTTAATATAACACTGAAATCGAGTTTTTCAGAAACTTGCTTTTCTTTCCTGAAAAGAATGCCCACACTTTAATAATTTCGTTGTGCCGTCCACCGTATACTATCAATGAATTCAACCGAGTTTACTTTTAGTAATTTAGCATGCGTTCATACACAGTTCATCAAAAAATCTGTGAGTGAATTTAGCTGTATGATCAAAGCTAGTTAATCAATTGTGCGTTCAATCTTTAGTGCGTTCAATCGTTAGTGCGTTCAATCGGCGTAAAAAATGAGCCGTGGAGTCGTTTGAAAACATAATTTAATCGGAGACATCAACTCGTTTAGCATTTGGAAAATGAGTTAAAAAACAAGAATGAGCACAGAATTTTTTCGTTGACTAAATTGTTTTTGCAGCTGTTTTTTTTTCGATCATTCGGGAAATTACTTCAATGATGGTCCTCTATCAAGTTCTTTCAATCACTCGATTAATGAATTCACTGATGGTCCCCTATTATGTTCTTCTTATGGTTGGAAATAAGACGCTCCTCGCCGGTTGTTTTCTCCAGGTATGCGGCTCCGCTTCCGATGCGGGACTCTCAAATTTTCTCGACTGCAACCTCTCTGGTAGTTCCTTGAGACGTGATGTTCCAGCACTGACCTGGCTGCCTCCAGTTAAACGCTTTGTGAATTCAAAAAGGAAAGTAGAGCAAAAAAATTGAAACGCTGATCTGAAAAATTCCCGGCTAATAGGCCGACAAAATTATGTGATCAATTTGAGTTTGCAAAATAAACAGTCATTCTTAGCTTTGGATATGCATTAGCAAGCAAACTTACATGCTTAACTAGAAGTGCAAGAAGCATAATTGTAAGCACTTGTTTATCAGCTGAAAATAGGAAAAATCAAAGTTCAACACTTTGTAGTTAGTCGAGTAGAAAAACAAACAAAAAATCCAGACTGTTTCCTGAAAAAAAACTCCCGATATATGTCAAAATTCACTTAATTATTTTACACTCCAAAAGAATTCATACCAAAAACTAATAGAAAAGTAGGCTCATAAAATAAGAAAAACATCCTCTCCTCACGAATAAAGATCAGCACTTCCAAAACAAATAGATTTTAATTATTAGCGGTTTTCAATTGGATTAAACTTTTTGCCCTCGTAAATTCAATTCAATAGAAAATAACCGGTTCGACCTTCATTCACCAATAACGTTCATCATATACTACCATGTATGAAGCTTGTAATAAAAATACTAGCCATAAATTTCTCAAATATCATGTATAATTGTTGCGCAAAAGCGAAAAAATATATTTTCTTTGTTTTGGAAAAATTACAGCTAAAAACGAATTGTCAACAAATGGTTTTGTTTCAAAGAAGATACGAAGCGTTTTGTGAAATTAGAATTGTTATGAAAGTCGTGGAAAGGATATCTTTGCATAGGTAAGGCTCGATAAGTAGGGGTCACGCAAATTTTATGTCTTAAAATTGGCACGTCAAATGAATGAAATGTCGATACACTTTTTTACAATATAATAAAATTGATTCGAGATGTGGGTCGTCAAACAATCAACAAAAACATTAGATTGTTTGTTTTCAATATTGATTCCTTTTTATAGCGAAAGAAAGCTCTGTGAAACAATGAAGATTTTTTGCCTTCATTTTGAAAACGTGTTTATTTTTTGCTGCGCGTTAGCTCGTTACCGATTCTCCGAGTATCCGGTAATTCTCTTGATTCTTTAAAATATTGTTGTTTCAAACAAAAGCATTGCTGGTTTCTAGTATTGCTTTCATTGTTAAGCCTAAGCACTTTCTAAATGTTGACAACTTGTGTTCTGTCTTTTTTTCACAAAATTTTTTAGTTTGATATATCTTAAAATTGATAGGTGCAAAGAGTTAATCCGTCTTAAAAATCATTCCAAACTGGTTAAAAGAAGCTTATTTGCCATAATTGGTTTGTTAAAATTAAGATAATTTATCCACGAGGGATAGGACAAACATACGAGCTGTACAGCTCATCACAGCGAACCGCTGTTGTGCCCCTGCTTAAGAACTACATGCTATTGTTTTGGTTATTTTTCTGGGCTGGGTAATGTTGCCTCACCCTCAAGCAACGAGCACCGCTTTGCCGCACAGGAGTGGATAAAGTAATATTCAGTAGCAATATTAGAAACCAATTTGTTCTTCGATCAATTTCTATTACCTCGCTTCTATTTTCATTGAACTTGCATACAGCTTAACATCTATCCAATCCAGCTTAAAAACTGCAGAGACTTCTCCTTTGCTTCATTGTGCAGAGGATTCCAAAAAATTATCGGTTTTTCGAATCAAAAGGTAAGAGCCATTTTCAAATGCTTTCTTTGATGTAAAATTCTTTGCTCATTTTTGGAGGCTGATCAAAACTATTTAATTTGTGGTTATTTATGTAATTTGCAGAGGACCATAGTCTGTTTCTCCCATTTAACTTTTTTCCAGATTGAATTAATTTGTTCACTCAAAATCAAGTTTTTTTGCGACTCAAGGCCCGTTTCTGAACTATCAGTCTAGAGTTTTCACATGGTACCAGTAACACAACCAAAATCGGTTAGACTGATGTACTTGAAGCTAAATGTTAAATGCGAGCTCGCCCTCATACACTATCATTTCTGTAGCAAGGGATCGAATACACAAACCGAATACCTCAGAGTCATGCTAAGCGCGTTTCTATGTATCAGTGAACTATATGCCCTGATGCATCTTTTGATGTACTTTTGCAGTACTATTTCAAATGAGTCAATCGCTAATTCAGCTTTACAAAAAAGCGTCTTTTTTGATGCAAGGAAGACTATTAACACTCAATTGATGACGAGCAGATTCATCAATTTTAGTTTCCGCCCAATCTTCATAGGTGTAGAGCTCCAAGAGAAACATATCATTTCAGTTGAACAGTTTGCTTATTTGTCGATGCTATTTTTTGGTTGACTTGTGTTGTTTGCTTTGACTGTTCTTTTTGTCAAGAATGATATCAAAAAAATTTGTTTCGAGCGCGAGTCAGTTTTTTTATCGAGTAATCAATTAGCCTGTTTTGAAACTGTGTTAGTCATCGAAAACTTGTCACAATTTTTTGTTTTCATCGAAAGGAAAGATGATGTTTTTGACTGTTTTTAGGCCTATGAGCAGCTGTTTTTGTTGTCAATTTTTTCAAGTCAGTTTTTTGCTCAGTTTAGATGACCTCCGTGTCATTTTTGCTTTTTGGGGCCCAAATGTCGTCAAATTTTCTCAATTTTTTTTGTATGATTGGATATAAAATTTATGCTTCAATTAAGAAAATAGTTTATTATGCAGCTAACGTTCGTCAGGAAAAAGAAGCTAACCAATTGCACCATTTTTTAGTCCAAATCAAATATCGTACCAAAGTTAATTAGTTCTCCATTTTCCACTCAAGATGATTTGTTGGAAGTCTCCAGGTGAGATTTTGTTGTTTGATTTAAAATGTAGCTGGACCGGTAGTTTTGCTAAAAGTTTTTGTGAAGGCTTTTTTTGCGAGAAAACTGAGGTTTTTTATATGTAAGCAGTTTGCAATATTTGCTTATTTCTTAAAGTCTTACAAAATCTTGCAATATTTGCTTCTTTCTGTCTGACTTTGTAACATGAACAATGATTAGGATAAAGAAGTTTTTTGTGAATGAAAAAAGATGGCATTTGCTTTATCAAGGATATCTTTTGTCCTTCGAATTCTGCTTTTGTTCTTGACTTATGCATTTGCTTTTGTCCTTCCAAATCTTTTATAAAGAAGAACCTTGCAACAATGAAGTTGTAAAAAAAGTCAGGAACCAACTTGCATATGAACAAATTAAAGTTACAGAAGACGGAAAGGTAATCTTTTCTAGTTAACACGGTGTACTTGAGCATTTTCTTGCTTTAAGCGTTGATTTTTTTTATAAAATAGTTGGCTGCATGTGTCTGGTATTTCAGTTTTCCATTTTTTTCCCAATTTTGTTTTGCTGAGTTCTAATTTTCAATTTATTTCCCGAAGTTTTACTAATTACATGTGAAAAGTTGAAGTTATCTAAGATGGTTTTCAATTGTCAAATTGGCATATAACACTCGGTCTCATTTTGCAGTTGAAAAATAGTTTAAGAAAAAAGGGCTGGGGTAGTTCCAATTTATAAAACTTAAAACTCTGGCTTAACGGTCTTGTAAGTGTCATTTGAAGTTATTGGCTAGGGCCGTCGGCGCAAGGCTACTTTAGGGTGAGTCTCTCGCTGTCGTGAATCTTCGTTTGCCGGTTGATTGCAATAGTCCGGAATAACAGGTGCTAGTCTAATGGCTGGCATTGACACAGTTTTGTTTCTTGTTTTGACAGTGTTAACGCGGGTCTGGTCATCATCGGTTGGGAGTTGCGAGTTGTTGGGCAAACTTCCATTGTCGACTGAGTGTTGAGGGCTGTTGGGTTTATAGAGGTGGCATGCTGATATGCGCTCTCCCGAGAAGAAAACGATTTGCGGTGAAGGCTTCAACAGCATCGGGCGATGATGAAACTGTAGTGATGGGTCTTGTGTTCATGAAGTGTTCAACTTCGCAAAGAACGGTGTTGAATATGTCATCTGTTAGAATCTGGCTTCCTACGATGGCACAGAACGGGTTGAATAGGCCGGGTTGAAGGTTCATTCAATTTGATTGTTAGCGTAGAATTGTCGTGTAACATAGGCGTCGAAGTGTATGTTGAGTTCTTTTTCCGCTGCGGTGAAATTTGTACCGTTGTCAAAAACAATTTTGGCTAGTTTTCATCTGCGTGCGAAGAATCGCCTTAGGGTATTGATGAAGGCCTCGGCTGATTGGTCCTGGCACATCTCAAGGCGTACGACTGTTGCTGTTAGGAAGTCATGATTACGCCGTAGCGTTTGTTGTAGTTTCCTGAGGTTTTCGAAGCAAACGGTCAGAAGAGATCTAATCCTGTTTGTTGAAACGGGAAGGTTTTATCTTCCGAAAATCTGAAGGCGGGTAGGGGCGCAAACTCCGGCTGTAGTCCAGTTGCCTGTTGTCGTCGGCAGTCGTAACAGTTTTTTATGATCTTGTCAATGTGTGCGCAAACACAGTGAATCCAATACTCGTTTTGAAGAAAGTTTTTAAGTGCTGGCGTGGCAAGTGCTGGTTGTTTTTGTGAGTTTGTCGTATAAAGAGGTGAATTGCTGCGTGGTTTATGCAATAGTCGGGTGATTTAAGCAATCGTCCATTTGAGACATCTCGCAAGAAATGGTGACGGATGTCGAAGTCTGCAAGTTGTGTTGGTTGTTTTTTGTTATACCAATGCGTTGACCTCTGGGTTGAAGCTGTCTCGTTGCGTCTGTTTGAAGATAAAATTTTCTGCGGCAATCGTGTTTTTGCTTGTCTGTTCGGTGGTCGAGTTTTTGTTGCGAGAGTGTAGTTCTTTATCTTTAAAAATCCTGGCGGCACGCATCATGTATGCGGTTGTTCGAAGAAGTCTTGTCCATTTGAAGAATCTGCTGTAGTCGATTAAATTTTTTTACTGTTTTTTCGGTGGAAGCTTGAAAAGCTAGCACTGGGGTTGTTGCTATTTCAATTATATGTCCAGTTTGATCGTTGAGTTGCAAGATATCCGTATTGGCGTCGTTTAATTGTAGTTTTAGCCAATTGCATTCTGGTTCACATATAAATTTTGATCCCGTGAACCATCTTGACTTGGTACTGTATTCCGATAGGGGTATTCAACAGGTTTTTTTTGTAAGCTGGGTTTAGGGGTCCTGAGCAAGGTTTCCATTGACTCGCTTGCGTGCTTTCCAAAATTTTTGCAACTGTGTGAGCCACAAAAACTTGTTGTCGTTTAGCAGATCCCTGTATCCAATGAAGCGCTGTTGTGCTGTCAGTCCACAAAAGCTGAGTTGTAGATGCCAACCACCACGACTACTTTTTCGACCACCGCGACTACTTTTTCGACCACCGCGACCATTTATTTGACCACCGCGAGCAAACGTTTGAGTTCACGAACAAACATGAAAATGTGAAAAGTTTCGTGGGCATTCTAAATAATTTACAGAGAGATTTGTGTAATTTTTCATGATTGAACAAGTGAATCATATGTGACAAGCCATTCCTCTGGATTATTTTATCATGTTCCGTCACCTCTGATTATACTACAAAAAATTTAAAAAATTCGCGTTGCTGTACAAGGTGTACCAATTAGTAAATACAGAGATAATGTCGGAAATTTGCCACTAAATAAAAAAACAGTATAATTAATTAATTTTTTTATAAATGAGATTTTTATAGGCAATTAGATAAACCAGCATATCTGTTGATCATATACAAGACCGCTATGAAACCCAAATCAAATTTACAAACAGCGTTTGTTGGGTAACGGAAACACTTGCTTTTGACAAAAAAAAATCATAGGTTTATAGTTTTTGAAATACTTATTATGTGCACATTGAGTGTTGATTTGTGAATCGTAGAGGAGTCGCATTGCAAATGGCTATTTCTTATTCTATATTTAAGTTTTCTTTTTCTTATGAATTGGAGCTGGGATTTCAGTCGCTCTCAGACAACTTGACACATGTGACTTTACTTTTTCATTCATTTGATCTTCATTACTTGTTTGGGACCAAGTTGACATCCTCCCCCCTAAATATGTTTAGGGGGGAGGATGTTAACTTGGTTTTAAAGTGGGAATTTTCAGCCAATCAGACTCAAGCATTTTACATGCAGCGCTTAGCAAATTTAATTTAAATTCAGCGCTGGGGTGGAGGATCTTAACTTGGTCTGTTTGGGGGGGATGTTAACTTGATCCCTTGCTTGTGCTTTTACATCGATGTGACAATCTTTAAGATCATTTTTTAGATTATTTTTTTAAAGTTATTGGGATTTAAACGTTACCATTTTGGCCGAATTTGGACAATTAACGCGCGATATTTTTCGGGCAAATAACGCGTAAGCTGAGATTTTATCCGTCTTAGAAATAGTTCCAATTAGCTTGAAGGAAGCGTTTTTGCCATAATTAGTTGTGTACATGGGAGCGAAATCTATCTATTCGTACTCTACAGAGCGTATGCGGGGATAATTTTCTCTAAAATTCTCATTTTTTATTTTTATTTTTATTATGTTTAATTTATTCATGTTTTTACGGCTCCATGTGCCTTAACAGTCAGTCGGAACATTTGATTATTCAAAATCTTCGGGTTACGAAGTCACTTTGAAAAGAAATGTATTAATTTCCCTTCCAGAAGCATTCCGATGGCGGGAAGGACTACCGGAAGTGAGGTTCCATGATTGATAGTCGCTTAATACCGATATTCATGATCGAAAAAGTTGCAATTATAATCATTTATTTTTACACTTTTGGGACACGCAATCGATCATAATCCTTGACAGTCCATAATTTTTAGTAAAATTAAACAAGACTGCTCGTATCAGGGCGAAGCCCTGAATGTTGCGACTGCCTTTTGAGGTTTTTGGAGCAGTAATAACAAAAAAAATAAATGTAATAAAATAAAACGAATTTTTTTTCAAAAAACTTGAATTTTTTTTTAATGAAAAACATCCCCCTACACGCCATATAAAGTACAAAAAGATAGATTTCGCTCCTTGTAACAAATCAATTATGGCAAATAAGCTTCTTTCAACCAATTTGGAACAATTTCTAAGACGGATTAAATATCCGCTTACGCGTTAATAGCGCGAAATATATCGCGCGTTAATTGTCCCAAATTGGCCAAAATGGCAATCTTTAAACCCCCATAACTTTACGAAAAATGGTCAAAAAATTTTGTCAAAAATGGCTAATTAAAAAGTCGAAGGAAAAAAAACCCACCCCGAGCACAAATATTCCGTTACTTTCGTATCGAAATTCGGAACAATGAACTATAATTCATTTATAAGCCGTTCGAATGGATTATAATGGATTATAAATTGTATAACCTTTTTCGCATTTTCTGTATCCCCTTTTTCGCATTTTCTATATCCCCATTTACATGAAACACCAATACCCACATCTACCACCAACCCTACCCCACCTACTTCCTTCCTAGCCTACTCTACCTCAACCCCCACTACCCAAATACTGTTTTTTTCACTTTTTGCCCTCTCCCAGGATATTCACACTTTTGTCTCACTTCCCAGACATTTGACGCTCCAACAAAACTTTAGGGGGGGGGCTAGTGGGGGTACAAATCTGTAGAAAATGGGCGCTTACTATATTTTCTACTTAATTTTTATGGTGGGGGAGAGAGACAATTAGAAAAAAAAGACAAGAAGAAAACAGTTCATTTTTTGCTGTAGCCAAATTTAATTTCAATTAGCGATTGCAACGTTCAATTTTAAAAAATTTTCTTCAAAGATTTTGGAAAATCCAGCCTCAAGATAAAAAAACTACTAATATCCATTATAAACGAGTCTATTTCATTATAATGTGTTATGATCGAATACAATGGATTAAATTGTTTTTCTACTCTAATTGTTTTATAATCGATTATTAATCCAATATATTTGCTCATTTCAGAATTTTAATGAGACAGATCATGAAATTCAGTATAATCTGTTATTATCCGTGGAACCTCATTGCGGGCAGATCTTTTCTGTTACACAGCCCAAAACTACCTTTTTGATATTTCAAATTTCGAAAAATGGATTGTATTGCTGATATATTGCAGTCTTCGGCTGAAATATTGCTGAAATATTGCGATATTCGGCAAAAAAATCCAAAAAACCACATACAAGTTTTGTGCTAATTTCATCCAAAGGACTCTCACCTTACTACTTCTGTACGACTTGAATGAGCAATTTCTGGCTGAACATCACTTAAACTGTTTTGAGGGCACGTTGAGGCCATAGCCAATAAACTCATTTTTTTCGGCAAAAAATCCAAAAAGACATTTAAAGTGATTTTTGTCATGATTTTGTACGAAAAAAGTTCCTTTCCGCGCGGAAAATAGTTTGGAATAAGATTAATGTGCTTGGGAAAATTTTCATTTAAAAATCTTGCGCACATCACTGCTCGCTATTAAAAACTTCTATATCCACCTCTGGATTGAAAAACAAACGCAAGAAAAGTTTGTATTCGTAATTGATACCAGAATAAGGAAACATATTTTACTTTTTGAAAAAGATGCAGCGGTTTTCACAAAAACTAATGCCAATAGGGGACTCGCCTTTCAAAATAGACATATTTATACTTTGTGCTGAACCACGTTCCTTCCTTTGTTAAATTGAAGTAATACCAGGTGTGCTCCGACGGGTAGCCTGATATTCGTAACTAAACACAAATCGGATGAGAGTTCTTCATATCATTTTTGCCTGAGGTTTCCATATTTTAAATCACATTATCTCAAAAAACTAAAACAATCCAAAGTTAATCATTTCAGTGAAATCAAGTCAAGTGCGTATTTAATAAAAAAAAAATTGCAGAGGACGCCTTGGTGCGCATAGGCAAAAAAAATCACTTTATGGCAAAAACTTTCCTAAAAAGCAATTAACGTCATTTTGTAAAATTTTTGTTTTTTTTTGTAAAAATAGGATGTACAATTAACACCACTAAAGAGCTTTGATAAATGAATAATACCAAATCTTTGGATCTTCAAAACCTGAATCTTTGAATATTTCATCAAAAAACGACAATGCTGCAGACTGAAACAATCCAGAAGACCTTAAAGGGACAAATTTTTTCCTCAGACAGCGTGAAAGGCAATCAATCATGAAGATAAGAAATCTGGTTTCACCAATCAACATCAATGAGATGCTGATCACTTATATACACTATATGGTATAAACTTAATGCACACTAAGGGATTGTCCTTTCGACGGTTCAAGATCAAACAGATGCAGCAGCTCGATTTTGTGATATCATAGAACTGAGAAGACCGCTGATGCGGAGAACGAAATTATACGAATAAAGGTTCCCCGGAGACTATTATCAACAGATTACAAAATCAAGTTATGTGAGGCTAATAGAAACAAAGCGGATTCAACACCGAAGGATGTACAAACTGCTTCACTGTTTTCGAATCAAGCACAGCGTTTTGCTGGGATCTCTAAGGTTAATATCATATAAAAAAACACATACAATCTGAGGCCAGTTTTCAAAAATCCAAGTAATGTTAGTGAAGCATTCACCGATGTTAGGTCAGAATGTCTAAACTGCGGGGGCCTATCGCGTGTGTCTAAGATCTCTCCTTCAAGGGTAAAAAGTGTAACTTGTGTATTAGGAGGGGAAATTTTGCAATACATTGTCGGTGTACGTTCGCATACATTAACTCAAATCGTAGAAAAACTGATAAAAGACAAAATCCTCATTGGGGTCAATTTGCAGAGAGGGTAAGAAAAAAAAACTCTGAGAAACGCATTGAAATGAGAATATTTATCGCTTCAGCACTCATTGGTATGCTTGTTGCATGGAAACTAGTGATTATAGGTGGCAACGAGGTGATTAATTTTTTTGCTGAGCATCTGGAAGAATCTGAGAAAGCCAACTCTGAAGCAAACGCTGATGTCATGGACGTGGTGTACGTGATCTGTTGCCAACCAACCCAGTACATGATTCTTGGTCCAGGTGAAACTGAAGCCCGCGATCAACAGTTTTTCGCCAAGACCCCGTTGCGAATGGTAGAAATGGTGAAAGCAACGGTTAAACAGGACACAAATGAGTCAGTGCAGACTGGAGGAGTTACTAATGCATCCACCACCCAACATGCGAACAATCTTATAATCTTAGCCCAGTTTTGTGGAAAAAATTGACCTCTCAGATGCTTCCCACTAAATCAAAACAATGACGCAAAATGGGATGTGTAACTAACAGCTTTAAGGAGCTTTTCAAGAAAAGCGAAAACACCAAGAAATGCAATAACCCAACTTTCTTGACTTTTTGAAAGTGCTTCGGGAACATTTTCAAGGTAATCAGTGGCTTAATAATTTTCCAATACCACCTACTTGTCCATCGAAGGACAAGAAAACAACACGAAAAACATATGCTTGCAGTCAACGAACGACTAAATGAAACAAATTAACATTAATGGAGAAAATCAATATCAAAACCACTTTAGCTTTTAGGTGAATCAGTATCAGCTGCTGGAGTCAAGCCTCATCAATGGCTAGTTGAGATCATTGTAATGCAAAGATGCCTGTCAATGGATTATAATAAACCTCAATCGTTTTGTGGACTGGCAAACTTGTACAGACAGTGGGCACGCAACAAGCCGCAAAGATTTCCACACTCAATGGTCGAGGAGTCAGTAACTGTGTGGACCCACAAACACGGAAATCATGAAATCACGGGTGTTTTCATGAAATCGAATAAAAAACTGTGCCCAATCAAGTAGCTAGCCTTACATCCTGGCCAAAGAAAAGAAAGTGGCCATCAAAAATTCCAGAATCACTTCCAGAAAAAAATACCCGAATTTGCACCGTAACACCTGGAAAAAGAATTGACTATGACCACTAATGCCTCTGAACAAGCAGTTCTCGTACCCGATAATCGTTTTCCGATCTATGATTCAGTAAAACTGTGACCTGCCGATCAAAACTATCAAAATAGAACGAGAAGCTTGGTTTGACACATTTGAACAGCTCTTACTGGGACTCAAAATCATAGAGCAAAAAGATCACGAACCCTTGATTGCAGTACCGCTTTGCTCGAGATCGAGAAATACTGAAAGCATCATGAGTCAGAATAAACAGATCAGCTACTTGGCTTAAGAAGGTTGATCACAAACTTAATTAGGTGCAAGAAAAACAGATATCCCACGAGGATCGTCTAACAAGACTGAGTTTTGACAAGCCACCAGAATACGAGAGGTTATTTTGTCAAAAATCTCTGACAGTCGGTTTTAAGGTCATCAAAAACTAACTTCAAGCTGTCCACAAATGCATAAAGAGCGGTGACTGGAGACAACCGAGGTGTGACTCATAAGCTGAGTCACACTTCAAGAAGTAAACTGAATCCTTGACAATATGAGAAGCCATCATTCACCGTGGTGCTGTACCTTTCACTCTACAGAAAGTTAAATGACAAATGTTGGATGATGCCCATAAGACGAACCCGAGAAGACACACTATAGACACTATATTGCAAATATTTACCTGGAAAATCACACGATGTGGAACTAGACCTTACTAGAGCAGTCTAGATATTTGAACATGCCGTGAAAGCAGGGAACAAAAATATATTAGTCATTCTCTTTGCTTTTCGTCAACTAGGGCTAAGGACCACGCAAACTACTTCCGAGCACTCGAAATAGCCTTCCAATTTTGTCAGAACTGTCGTAATCTCATAAAAATTTGATGTGCGTTCTCTCGTTGTCCGTTGCCCTTGAGTTTTGAGTTTTTGACAAAATATTTTTTCAGATCAATTGAATCAAAAAATGAGTGGTATTTTCATAACAAGCGGTTATGCTGGCTTACCTCGTTGTTTCTCTCATAAATTCCCCATTTCTCGATTGATAGTAACAATGAGATGAAATCCAAGCTAAATCTGATATTGTTCTAGTACTTTTCATATTGGAACATTCGAACTTTTTTTGAAAAAATCAAAATCCACCTAAATTTAAAATGATCAGCAAGATTTGGAGTTTGTTCTCAAATTGATCAATAGTTTCTGTTTTTAGCGCTGAAAAAGGAAAAAAAACCTTTGATGTTTTTTTAAAAACTAAATTTATTCATCAGTTTTTTTAAAGTCAAAATAAAATGACTAATAAGTTATATACTGACATGATCGAGTTTGAGACTCGGCTCCCATTTAGCATTATGATTCGACAACCAAAGCACTGCGTATTCAACGACACCTACATCTTCGCCCCACACCCACCAATCGTTCGTTCTAAAACAATTATCACTTCAAGTTGTCATATTTATTTGGTTGCAAATTTTTGGAAATTTTGCAAACGTCTTGAAAAAAGTTGACCCAAAAGCAGAGCATTTTTATTGTTTATTTCGGCTGATTTTCCTAAACTGTAGCTAAGACCCATGTAAATTGAGGCTACTTGCTATTATTGAGGCTACTTGCTATTATTGTTCAAAAACTACTAATAAAATGAACAGATTTGTTGCGATGGAGAATCTTTTTGACGAGAACAAAAATCGGCAATGTTACTAAGAAAATCAAACAAAGCTCGAAATAATAGTTTCTGAAGTAATGAATTCAAGCCATGGGCAAATTTGACTAAAAAAATCCAAATTAGGCAAAAATCAGAAGAAGTACCTACAGTCATTTGTTATTTACCTTTTTTTCAACCGGATATTTCTTAGAAATACGAAAGAAAAAATTTTGCTCAGTATTTTTTTCCAGAGCGGTTAAAAAAAACAAAGAAAGTAGCACAGCATGTTCCGGCCTTATTCTTGAAAACTACATTTTTTTAAACATTTTTCTATAAAATTTTTTTTTGTGTGTGTGATGTGATGAAAAGATCTGACAAAAATTGTAATGCTCTATTGCCAGTTCTATTGTTTTAGGCAAAATGAACAACAATTTTTGCCATGAGATGATTAGAAAAGGAAACAAAAACAAAATTCAAACTAATTTTCCACAAAATTTCTTCAAATTTATTTTTGCCGATTTTTTTTCCTTTTGAAGTTATAAAACTCGAATATGGGTCTACTCGCTCGCCATATTGGCTCAAAATTAGACAAAAATCAAAAAATTTCAAAAAGTTATTCCCGACACTGAGAAAGGTTTTCGAAATTTTATAAGATCGTTCGAATCACAACTGAAAAGGCTTTAATTTCGATAAGTATTTGTGATAACTCATTTTGCTCTGATAAAAATTATCCGTTCTTTTCTGGTAAAAACTGGCAGAAAAATAGTAAAATTTCATAACTTTAACTACATTGATGCATTTTTTTAGGTTTAAAGTTTCAAATTTTACCCGTACCTACACAGGGTCTCTCAGAAGAAAATATTCTTATGAAACTTGAGTTTGTGATTAGATAAATGAACTCAGTTTTTAAAAACTTTGAAAGTGTAGATAATCCATGACAATTTTTTTTTATTCAAATATTTAAAGCTATCAGATAAGTCAAGGAGGCTCTAGAAGAAATGTTGTCTCAATTTGAAAAAGCTAGGTATTGGGGCTATTCTCATGATGAAGGGACCAAATGATCAAAAATTTTCGAATAATCAGAATTGCCAGCATTCGTGGCTGGGCACTGGTTTTTGCAAATTGTGAACCTAGAAGTGCAGCCTAATTTTGCTCTACAGTTCTTGCAGATGTCAAATGAATATTATGCTTTTTTTAAAATTGATAGCATTTAATTTTATAGTTTTTTCCATAGCCTCTAAAATCTGATTTTTTTTCAGCAGAGTAATTTTTGAGCAGATCATTCTAGTATGAACAGTAAATCAGGGTGCTTTAGCAGAAAAAGTTAAAACAATTGACGGACAATAATATGGCAGGCGAAAAAAATCATTCAGTCAGTCTTGAAATTTCATAAGACATTTATCTCTCGTTTTGTCACCATCATTGATAACTTATTGAGAAACCCTGACAATATATCATGTGGCATACGCTGATTGACGCGCAAAAACCTCTAGAGCTGAATGTAAGCGCAGCTGAGCAAGCGGTCGCTAGTTGCCAAAGCCGTGTCTGAGTTGTTTATTGTTTTGAGTCTGCTAGAAAAAACCGTCTTCTGAAGTACCTAGAATATTGCTGGGATCTAACGTGAAATCACTTAAGAAAAAATATAGACCAAAATTTAGATGCATATGAAAAATTGATTATATTGACTTTGCATTTGTAGTATCTTTAAAGCAAACAAAAACTTCAATAAAGTTTACTCGAATTGGATCCATATGACACTAATGTTTGAATCAAAATCATCAATTTATAAAGTTTACAATCGATTGATTTTGTTAAACTTTGCTTTGTTTGTTTTTTGTCTTGAAATCATTTCAAATCAACAATCGCTAGCTCATTAGCATTTTTCTGAACATTTTGTGTTCTTTCACATTATTTTAATTTAATCACGTTCCTGTAATAAAAATAAATAACATTTATCCATTATCAAATTTTGACGAAATGCAAAATTCTGCGGTAGCAATTTGCCTGAAAGAGTATGTTTCATTCAAATTTTCGCCAAAATTTCGAAAGATCATTCAGCGGTAGAAAAGATTGATAGACCTAGGTAGGGTTACCCTAAAATTGGATTGGGATTGGGTGTGTGGAGGATCAATTATCCTAAGACCATAGTTTTTCTGAAATACCCTTATTCGGTCCTAGTTGTTAAAAAACCTATTTTCAATCAATGGACGTTGAAAACTTTGTAAGAGAGATGTTTCAGTAGTAGATGTTGGAGCTGAGGTGTGGGGTGGGGGATGCTGTGCTCCAGGGTGACCCATATGTTTTAATATAGGAAATAGATTATCCGGTCACCCGGCTATCTATTAAACTTGAGTATGGAGCCAACAAAGTATTACGTTAGGGAAAAGGATTGGTAAAGTTTTTTTGGTTTGTGTATGATAAGAGAATTGATATTGGTGAGAAAAACGATATTTCCTGGTTTCTCTCTAGTTTTTTGGAAAAAGTTTCAGCGCGTGTTATCTAATTGGTAATTATTTTTAGTCTCTTACGTTCAGATTGTGGAATGAAAGTCTTGTTATTAGTTTTTTTTGTTCGTGGTTTGTCAAAAAAAGAGTTTTTGGGCAAAAAAAACTTAGATTTTTTTATCAAAAATCTGAAATTTTTTCAAAAAAATTTCAAAACACGATAAGATTTTGTATAATTCGACATATTACCTCTTTTATTAGATACTATTTCATTTGAAAACAGTGCTCCATTTACCTGAAACTATGCTGAAACATACTGAATCTTCAAAAAAGTGAAAATTTTGAAAAATAAAGATTTAAAGTACAAAGAAAATATATAAATCACTGCGTCGTTTTTTAATTTTACAACAATTTTATAGAAAAAAATTACTGCCTTGTGAATAAGTTTAATATATAGCATCACTTCTTATGTTTTTATTACATTGCATCAGTTCTTATAAACTCAATGGTTTTCAATGAATTCCATCATACCGAACTTGTCTTTTTGGATAAAAATAATTAAGTCTTTTCTCTGTCTGCTCATACGTGGCAATCGCATGATTTCTAATTCTGAAATTTCTGTTTGTAGATATTAGGTTGATCGCTGCGTCGGGTACTCTCCTGTACTTTGACATTGGTCCGTCTCCAGAATCTACTAGAAATCGTTTTTAGAAAACTTTACCACTCAAATTGAATTTTTCCTGACTTGTTGTCATAGCAGCAAATTGTCTTGCTACACAAACAGAGCATTTCTGCACATCTAAAGTCTGCTTTGAAAATGTCCCGACTCCCGCTTATCAAGTTTTTTATGGTTGCTGCAACACGTTTGAGGGAAGAAATTAGATTTTGCATCTGCCTCGGAAAGAGTCTCGGAAATGATTTTTCCTCATTTTTCCCAAAAATCTGTTATCTGGTTGGATAAATTCATAAAAAAAAATTTCAGCAAGTGCTTACTGATATGCTCAGCTAGAACTTTTTCATCTTTGCATACTGCAGTATAAAAAATCCGACAAGGATGCGTTTTCTGTGTTCAATGATTGATTTCACAACGCCACCTCACAGAATCTTTATAAATTGTATTCAGTCTATTGAATAAGGGTTCATTGATTGTCTTATGAAAATTTTCATCGTTCAGATATTTCGTGATTATATGACTGGATCTATCCATGATCTGATATCCAAAAGAGGAGATACTCAAAAGATTCATGAATTCTGCTACAACTCCTGATAGAGGGTTTTTATCTCCTTTTCTTCCAGCATCAACCATTGATTTCTCAAAAATATTGAAAATTTTTAAGGAGAATACTGAACAAAGCGGTAACTTTTGATGCCCTGCAAACCAAGTTCCAAATAAGATTTGAAGAGCGGGTGTGTAACAGTCCCGTTTTCTAGCTTAAAACTAGATATCAGCATTCTCTGAGGATGTTTGAACATCTCGTTTTCGATTGCATAGTTTCTCAGGTAGTCTCTAATATCACAATGAACATGGAACAACTAAATCACAATGAACGTAGCCAAAAAGAGATCCATCGGAGCTTCTTGATAGGAACAGACGCGGTAATAACATCCCACTGCCTCGAATACTATTTTACAGTGATCAAATTAACCAACCACATTTGAACAGTCGAGTTTCTTCTATCTATTTTCCAGATGTGAAAAAGCTCTCAATTTTGCATTCTGATCTTGTTTCCTGGTCGAAAGACAAGACCATTTTCTCCAAGTTGCGAGATTGGTTATGTCTGGCTTCAATCTTCTGCATATTGTGTCAATTCTCATCTAGTGTACAGTCTTGTTGGCATATCTTGACACAATGAGACAAGGGAAAGGTGGCTCGCATCAATTCCAACAATCCATTTACATATTTTTGATGAATTTTTGATCAGTTTTTCAACTTATCGAATGAGCACAACCGAAGGACTACCAGTCATGGCCTCTCAAATGTTTTCACACAAATCTTTATCACTTTCGCAAAAAAAAGATAAAACTTGTAATTTGTAGATTTGTGCAGACATATGTTTGTTAAATTTGAAGGTGCACACCCTAGTTTCAACATTTTTCTCCCCTAATATGATAAAATTGACTCCTTTTTTGCATTTTTTCCAGGGTTGGAACAACATTCCTGTTGTTGTACTACTGCAAAAAGTCTTTGAACACAGTCGTTCCGTTTTTCAGTCAAGTCACATGTAGGTAATTTTAACTATTCAAACCAGATGGGGGTACAGTCCTGATTTGAAGCATTTTCAGCGCTTGCTGCTCGTCAATACCACTCATTCTCACCTTCACGTACTCAATAAAGTTCTATAGGGTTGTTTCTAAATTTACTGAAAAGTTCGTCATCAGGTGGCAAATCGGCAAAATCAAGTTTGTCAAGTTTGTCTGGGTTATCAAACCATTTTTAGGGGAAGAATCTTTTCCTTTCGCTAAACCTATAGGCTTTGAGGAAGGAGTCCAGAGTTGTTAATCCACCCAGAAATTTTATTATGAGGAGAAATTGTACATCTCCAAAATTGAAGGAAATGAAATCATTCGCTTTTTTGATTACTAATTTTTCTTTTTCTTTATCGCGAATCAAATAGGGGATAAAGTAGGACTTGTTCAAACTCGAATAAAATCTACCACTATAAATCAAGGAGCAAAACAATTTCACACCCCCAAGATCTTCTTTCAAATCGATTAGTTGGTTTTTCTGAGCTCTCAAAAACTGGGTTGACATATTTGCTTCTTCCAAAACTTCGACGCGTTCATCTTCGTACTCAAAATGGTTACTTGAATAGTTTTCACCCCGTTTGTTTAGCTGATCAAAGACCTTGTTCTCTCATTGACAGCTTTTTCATTATACTGAAACTTTTTTCTCAAATCTAGCTTACTTTGCTCAGCCAACAGCTCGAGTTTGCTGACAAATTCAATTATCAGGTTCTGAGGATCCTTGTTGTACAAAAAGACGGGTTCATCAATCAGACTCGATGAAATAGTGAAACATGTTTACCAATCAAGTTTGTAGTTTAAGTCTCTTTTAGTTCTTAAGTAGGAACCCAAATCCACTCAAAATGGAAAAGTGCTAGATTACTAAAGAGTTCGTTTTCTTCAGAAACTGGAAGATTGATTTTTTCTAGCTTTTCAAACAAGGTTTTGCTAAGCTCATACAGTTCCTTGGGTAAACATGCCTCACTCGATCCTTGCATCTCGGAGATGTTTCTTAAAATTATCGGATTTATTGAACAAAGTGTCACAACTAGGACACCGCATGCACTTGAAGAAATTGTCTATATCCTTTAGTTTAACTGTACATCTCCAAAATTGAAGGAAATGAAATCATTCGCTTCTTTGATTACTAATTTTTTTTTCTTTATCGCGAGTCAAATAGGGGATAAAGTAGGACTTGTTCAAACTTGAATAGGCATGTTCACCCAAGGAACGTGTATGCGCTTAGCAAAACCTTGTTTGAAAAGCTAGAAAAATTCAATCTTCCAGTTTCTAAAGAAAACAAACATTTTAGTAATCTAGCAGATTTCCATTTTGAGTGAATTGTCTATATCAAACTTTCCAATACTTCGTGGAGCTAATTTTCCTACGTATTCTCCTTCTTGAATATCGAAACCCTAATAAAGATGTTCTTTGCAGAATTTCCTCGACAACAGGTAAGTCTTCAAGGGAAACTTTACCAGATTTTGATACAAATTCAGTAAAGTCAATAGAAGTGTCGAGATAGTTGTGTGCGTTCATGTACATGGCAAATGCACGGAAAAGACACAGATGATCTTTGTATGGTTCCTTGTTTTTGTTGGATAAAATACAGTTCATTTGCGTATGTCGTAGTAAAGGCTCGGATAAGACAGAGTCCGGACATCCCATTGGGATAATTTTGAGCGAACAAGCAAAAAATTTTAACGTTAGTAATCAACTTGAACTTGTGTTTTAACGTTCTTGGGTACATTGTTCTACAATATCAAATTTTTCTACTTTTCTTTGAATTGTTATCAAGTCTGCTTTTGGTATACAGCAAAACGGTTTTTCAAACAAAGTTTTGTCTTCATGGGCGTGGAAAAATCAATTTTCATCATTATCAATATTTCGAAGAACAAGCCCCAGAGCAATGTTGATTTTAGCAGCCAAATCGAGCTTGTTGAAGATTTCTTTAATTTTCTTATTGATAACATTAGTATCTAACTTGGAAATTTGGAAGTTGAATACCTTTGTCTCCCATTTTCCATCTCCGTATCCAGCGAAAAAAATTGACAAGCACTAAGTTCCTCCATCAGTTTTTCACCATCCAGAACAAACCGTTGACTACTTGGAAATGATGGAGCAGACTTTTTGGCCATATGATAGTCATTTTTTGTTGGTTGTAAGTAAAATTCTTATAATCAGGACAAGAAATAACTCTTTCAGCACATCTTTTTAATGTCGAGCTGCATGCGCCCTAACATACATCGGTGCTTTTTGGTTTAACATACATAAGTCCTTAACATACATAAGTCCGATTGTCATTTTACGGTCATGACGTCACTGTTTAAAAACAAATGACGTCACCGCCCACGTAATTTTCCTTCTATGGTAAGGACGTCGTCGCCTTCGAGAATTTTTTTCAAAAGTGCTGGAATTTTCCAGAAAGATTTTTAACCAATCGGAACTCAGCAGTTTCTAGATAGAAGTTTGGATGAATTATAAACACTATTTGAAAAACGTAAATTTTTGAGTTTTTTGGAGTTACTCTACAAGAAAAAACGAAATTTTTTGTTTGATTTCCTGTTTGATGAAATATATGTTGATTCCTATTTTTGACAACTTTTTGGACGTTTATGTGGTCCAAAATAGAGTTTTCCGACTAAGCAAAGGCCTATTCAGGGAAATTGAATCAATCAAATAGTTTAAGTTTGAACCGAGTATTGAGTATCAAAGCTTTAATTTTAATGCTGACTTTTATCTGACTAAAACAGAAAAGTTAGTCAATCTCGAAAATTTGAAATTAACCGAAAATTCCTGTGAAAATATATCAAAGACTCTTTTTATTACCTACCCGATACCTTACCCGTAAAAACTCCCTTACAAAATTCTTTGTTTCTTCACTTCCTTAAAAATTTTCCTTAAAAAAATTCTTTAAGGAAAATTTGCATCATAAGGTTTGGAATAATATTTACAGAGATTTGCTTTGAAAAATTCATCAGTTTTGAACTATCTTCTCAAAATTACATCGAAATTTAAAAAAAAAACTTGACTATCTAGTCAAAAATCAACAATTACTCACCAATTATGTACGAAAAAAAAATTGCTGAGGAAACTTGTGGAAAGGCTCATTTCTTAATTTTCACTTTGGTTATTTATATTGGCAGTATATCTTCTTTTTTACAGCAAATAACTCATGTTCATTTATTTTTGCAATCGCTTTTTTGTACAATTTCGCTTAATGGGAGCTTTAAATCCTTAAAAGGTTCTTCTAATTGAATACGCTAACCTAAGATATATAAACAATTTCTGCGATGAAAACAAGAAACTTTCAAAATCGCTTTACATAAACTTTATATCTGATTTGATAACATTTTTTATCAAATTTTTACAGAAAAGAAGATTGAATCTGATTGGATACGACTAACGTCCGTGAACGGAACATCTGTTCTGATTGGTTTAACCCACACATTTGAGTTGAAGGTACCCCTCCCAATTAAGTAAAAATCGTTTTTTTTTTCAAATTAACTATGGTCAACTAGCTCCCCTATCAGCTCCAAATCAGTCATTGTGGCATTACCCCGAATTGGCACAGACGAACCCGCCGATGCAAACGAAAAAAGGCGGTAGAGATGTTAACAGTGAAATCCTTTTGAAAAGGAGGGTCGGAATATTCTGTAATTTTTCAACATATCGACTGGAGCTAGAATATTTCTCAGAAATTTAAAAACAGTCAATTTTTCGAAAAAATACAAGAAAAACAGACAACCGAAACAACAAGAAAAAATCAGTTGAAGAAAACACGAGAAATACGAAGCCTCTTATCGTGGTAACAAGACACGATAAGGCGCATATCTGAGAGAGATCATACGGAAGGAAGGTCCAGTGCCACGAAATTGGAGAGGTAACAAAATTGTCTCCGGGATAACACGGAATTGGAGGCCCGGTGCCCAGAGACTGCCAGAAATTGTTAAATACGTATTATTAGCTACTGCAATGAATTTGTGTTCGTTCAAGTTCACAAAACTGATGAAGCGTTTCTAGTTCTGATAGTGGCACTTCTTGAAAAATTCTACTTACTTTATAGTCTAATTTCATGTCTAAGTAGATGTCAGAGTGAATTGCACCAAAGAAGGTAATGTTCATAAAGGATAGTTCTTGTAAGCGTGTACTGCTTTTGTCTTGTGGTCGACGTTTTACACCAGTTCTGACTGTGTTTTTCAAAAATGTTACTGGGATATATGAGTTTTCGTCGCATTTGAAATGTGATGTATTGAATTTGTGTTAATTATTAGTTTCCTGTGTTTTTGCCGAAACGTTTTTCGTATTTAGCAAGCATTTTTGAGTTTTTTTATTAAAATGTAGTGTTATGTTTGCAAGCGAGTTCTGTTTCGGGGTAGGTTTAAAAACGTGTCAATTTGTTTTCTTTATTATTGATATTGTTGAAACGTTGATTGTTCCTTCGGATTTTTTCACGATCTACCTTGTCATAAGTGATGGATTCAGTAAAGTAATTTTGATGAAATTGTATCATTATTGCGTGTATTCTTGCAACTTGAAATGTGGTATGTGTCTTCAGGGAACCAAACAACAGTTGCTTGTGTTTTTTGTTGTTGAATCGCAATATCCTTGATCGTTTTTACAAGGTAATCGTATTCCTTGATATATCATAGTGTCGTATTTTAAATCTCGTGTTAATTGTATTTTTTCTAATTGGTTTTTCCATTCAAAAAACATAATTTCTTGATACCTTATGTTTTTTGTGTCAGCTTTGCAATTACAGGGGTGGTCATTTCAATGTGTGGTATCCAATATTATCATGGAGATCATAAGTTAGTCGTCCACGTGCGACGCGGAAAGGGTATTTGTCATCTAATTTTATATATGTTTGGTATCTTTCGAGTTCCGCTTGATGTGCAGAGTCTGGAAAAACTTGAAATTTTACCACTTTTAGGTTTGTGCCTTTTTTATGGTTAGTTTCAATCGATTAAGTTCGTTTTTACAACCTTCAGGGCTAATATATAAAAGTCTTTTTTCATGATTTTGATTGAAATATTCGTGATCAAGTCTATTTTTGTTTCCATTTGAGACTTGGGAACAATGTACTTTTTCTCTGAGAGTGTTGCTATAAATTTGTATGTTTTAATGTTGTAGCTCGGGCTTTTGAATAAAGCGTGGCTATTATATTTGTTGTTTTTAATTGTTGTGGTTCGGATTCGCATTGAGTTACTTGGTTTATGGCGTATTTATGTAGTGTATTTTGTTCATTTTCTTCACAATCATAGTGTGTGACTAGTAAATCATGGTGTCCTGTTCCAGGAGAAGGGTTTTTTTGATTTGTTGGTTCTGAAAAAAGAAAAGTGAGTAGGCTTTGAAGGAGAAGGATTATTTAAAAAAATGTGTAGGATATTCCTTAATATGGAATATAGAATGGGATGTGTCCAAGTGCTTTTTTTGAATATCTATCGTATTCATAGGTAATTTCTGTTGTGAAAAATGGGGAAGGTAACGGTTGAACCGACATACTTGGTGGAGCTAAGGCAAGAGGTTGATGTACTAAATTGTTCAATTTTACTGTTATTTCAAACTCAAGTGTCAGATTGTCTTGTGTAAGGATTTGTACGTTGTGTTCCTGTATGTCTTTGTGAATATCGTTTCGATATTAAAATCTGTTGAGTGCCCAATTATGTAGCCTGTTATTGTTGCGATGTTGACCAAATAATGGAGGGGGTGCTATGAACGTAATTGGGCACCCCCTTATCGTAGGTATATATAATTGGTTAAATGTTCCAAAAATCTATCGTCTAGATTTGTAGGGAAATTTGGAGGAAATGATGTTGTTGGGGTCTGACTGATTGAAGGGGTTGAAGGAAGTAAGAGGGTTTCTGCTAATGACAAAGATGTATCTGATGAGATTTCTAAAGGGGTCGTTTACCAAGATTCGTTCACTTTGAGTGAAAGCTTGTGTCATCCAATGTGGGAGACGTTGTTTTGAAGTTGGGGGGTTAAAGGGATTTTCACGAACTTGTTCGGATGTGGGGGTTGATCTTAATTAACCAGGTGGTATGTTCGGAGTATTTTGTTGTGAGGTAGATTGTAATGGTGGGGGGGTGAGTACTTTGAATTGTATTACTGGAAAGATCTAGAGGATTTGGGGTTGGTGATGAGGGTATTTTAAAGTGAATTCAGGGAGTTACAAAATTTCTATTTCGTCTTGGATGTATGATTTGTCTATCTATTGTGGATGTATTATGGTTTTGACTAGAAAATCTTCTTCTAATAAGGTCTTGCTGAAGACCTTATTGTGGTTCGTATTGTGGTTCGCTTAGGGGTGCGTGGCGGACTACAAGTTCTAAGGGTTCTGACAATAGTGAATGTCTTTTCTCAAATGTATATGGGTTTTCTTGAAATGAAATACGTGGTTATGATTGAGGGTGATCTGTCTGACTGGATGTTGGTGTTGTTGGAGGCTCTTGGGATGTCTTAGTCGGTGGGGACTGTTGTGTGGGTTGTTGATTACCAATTTTGAAGAGTTCTTTAAGTTTCTTACCTATGAAGAAAGCTTATGTTGATTAAATTAATCTTCTACGAAAATGATTAAAAGTATTGTTGCTAATGCAAAAATTATTATTGCCTTTTTTACATTTGCAATTTGTGAAAATTAGAGATATTAAAAATGTGAAAAATTTCACTAAAAGAAGAAAAATGTCTTTTTTGTTGAATATATGTCTTAACATTTAGATAGTTGTTGAAATATCGTACCTGAGGAGGTGGTCAAGAGTTTTTGCAAAGTTGAGGTAGGTTTCGTGAAGCGAAAAGAAAATTATGAAAAAAAATTGCAAAAAATGAAGAGAAAGGGAAATAATTCGAAAGTATCTATAATAAAAAATATGCTTATATGAAGATTTTATAAGATTGAAAAAAGTTTTGAAGTTACGATTTTGAAAAATTTGACTAATTTGGAAAGAAGCAATTGAGAAATGATTGCCGAATTGTTTTTCATTTTTTGTGGCCAAATGTGAGTTTGGTCGGATTGTTTATTGATTTCTGACAAGTGGGTTGGATATAGGCAGTTTTTGGTGAAGAGAATTCTGAAAATCTAAGAATGAGTTTTCTAGTTTTGCTTTAATTTATGGGATGATCGGGGGTATCCAGGAGTTATTCGTACTTTAGGCTAATCGATCATGTCCTATTTTTTTTAGGCTAATTTAATATTTTTTTCCTTAAGGGAAATTTGGAGGGTAAGTTGTGACAATATTGTTGACTTTTGTACAAGTTGATAGGGGAAGCTTGTAAAATTTAGAATTTGTTTTTTTTTCTGGTTGTCAAATATGAGCTAGTTGCTTATTTTGACCTGGAGGCTCTTTATTTATAGTTACATATATGTTTGAAGTTTGCAAATTGTCGGCTAGAGAAGTGTTGTCAGAATGAGGTGATGTTCAGATAATTTCTGATTGGTTAAAGTTGAACAAGTTGTTCAGGAGTGTCAGCTTGAGTTTTTATAAAAGAGAAGAAAATTTTGTTAGATGGATGTGTAACTTTTTCGTGGTTGATTTCGATGTCGGAATGATTGTTGTTATTGCGATTTTTTTTTTAATTCTTGTGGTAAAATTTTTTCAATAATTTAAATTTTGGTTTTTCCTTGTTTCTGAGATAATTGTTCATTGATTGTTTTTTTGGGATTTTTGTCGGGTATTTTCTTTATTTTTCGGTTCTAAAATTTGTGGTGAACAATTTGCGTCATTTATTTGTTTTTGGTTATTGTCTGAGTTGTCGTGGACGATTTTGAGTCCTGTAAAGGAGTATAATTGTGTTAGCTCGCGAAGAGCGTATTCTTTTGGGAAGTATGCTAAAAGACTGTTTCTATGTTGAACATTTTTTTTAAATTTGAATCAATAAGTTGATATGTTACATCAGTGGGCTTGTCAATAGTTTGAATTGCTACTTTTCGGATTGGTTGTAAATTTTTAGATATTTCTTATTGTGTTACAAAATTTGGGGTGAGGACATATGTTCTGATTTAAAATTTTGTAGCTAGTGTGAAACTTGAATTTTTTTGGGAATGAAGATTCTGTCTTTCTAATAGTTTTTTGGATATTTTTTGATAAATTTTGTTGTGTTTTTTTATCTCTGTTGAAAATCCATTCGGTATGTGTGCCGGAGGCTAATTTTAAAATTTTTGGGTGATGAAACTGATCTTCATCATGTGTATGTAATGGTAGATTATAACATTTTCATTCTTTTGTAGGTTGGCAATAACCTTGTGTGTTTTTGAGGAGTTTGCTGTGAACATTATTGCTTTCCGTGTTTTTTGATTGAAAACAATTTCATAAGGTGATAGTCCCAAGGTTGTTGTTATCTGTGAATTGTAAGCCAAGGGGAATAATTTTGCATCTGTTGACCATTCAGTATATCTTGTATCGTTGCCATTTATGATACATCTGAGATACTTTTGTAATGAACGTTTCATTCCTTCGACTAAACCATCAATCCAATGGGCATGACATGTTCGTGGTTGAGTTTAATGTTGAATAGATGACAGAATGTGATTATTTCTTTATTTTTGAACTCAGTGCCATTATCTGTGACAAGAATTTCTGGTAATAAAAACTTGGTTATCCAGTGTTCATTAAGTGTTGTGTATGGATAATAGGCATTACAATGAGGTACTGGGTTGAGTGCTACGTAGTGTGTAAATGCGTCAACTATGACCATTTTTTATAAGTTTCCTACTGAAGAGGATGATATTGGTCCTTTTGTATCGAATGATATTCTGTCGTTAAAACATGAACTTTGTCCTTTAAAATCTTGTTTTTCTGCTATTTGTTTTTGATGTGGGTATGGTTTATTTAATTGGCATGTTATGCAATTGTTGCATAAAACTTTGATCCAAATCATGGTTTTTGAAAACTAAGAATTTTGAATGAAATGTGAGTATGTTTTTTCTGATCATGCATGTCCTTTAGTGTTTAAGGAATGTGAAAGTTGAAATGCTAGGATAATCATACTTAGTGGTAACAGGGTACTTTTAACTCAGATGTTTGGAATTCTAAAATATTTAAATTATCCTTTATGGAATTATTATTGAATTTTCCAAAGTATCTCAGAAGTGTTTTGTTTCCTAGAATTGTGATATTTGCTTATAAGGGTCTTGTTTTATAATTGAGCCAAGACTTTAATTTTCTTCCGACTTGGTCAAATTTTGGTATTTTTGTAGCAGTTCAAGTGTTTATTTTTCTGTATTCGGTAGAAAGATGTTTTCAATTTCTATTTTCCAGAGAGGCATGTTATCTAGGGGGTCATAGAGGTTGAAAACTTGATTTTTTGTATATTTTGAATCGTTATCTGGAGGTCCTGATAAATTTATATTATCAGTTAGATTTTCTTTTTCTATTAAGGGGAATAGGTTTGTCATATATATAGTGAGTGGTTTATGTTGTGTAGTGTTTTTGATCCATGATGATTATGATATCGGTTTAAATGTAGAGTTTTCTAATAGGTCCACTTAGTAGTGATTATTTTGGCAACCTAAATATAATGGAAAGTGTTGTGAGTTTCTCTTCGTGCGTGATCAACGTCATTTTTCACTGCATATTTGCCTTCTAATTGTGGTGATGTTTCGTCTTTGGCAAGAAAAAACTAACTTAATATTTTGTGGTATTTCTACTGTTGTTTTTCTCGATAATAATTCTGGTGGTGTGTTTCTACTGAGTGTGTCTGGCAAGGCAAGTTTTTTTCCTGCTGTCCTTAACTATTTGTAGGTTTGAAAGTTTTATTAAAATTAATTGAAATCTATAAACTCTATTGTTTGGATTTGATTTCTGTGTAAATAGAAAAATTATAGGTTTATGGTCTGTAAAAAGAATTGTTTGATGTTTTGATCCAAGTATAAAAAATTCATATTCTGTTAGAGTGTATTTTATAGCTGTGCTTTCTCTTATAAGTGTAGAGAGTCTTAGTTCAGCTTGTGTAAATAGTCTTAAAATTGTTGAAATGATATTCATTTTATTTGTTCCACTGTGTGATTGTATTAATGCTGAGCCGATGCCAAAATTTGAGGCAATGCATATAGCATATATTGGTTGGTCCGGATCTGGGATAGTATTTGATATTTGTTCATTGAGATGGGATTTTATTTCTTCAAATTGTTTCTGATGTTCTGTTGTCCATTCAAAACTGTTTTGCTGTCTGAGATTGTTATAAAATTGTCTCAAATAAAGTTGCATTAAATGGACGTCTTTACTTAAGAAGTTAAGCATTCCAAGAATTGCATGGATTTTCGTTTTATTTGATAGCAGTTGAAGTTTTATGATTGCATCTATGCAGGATTTTAATGAAGTTATTGCATTTCCTTCAATAATATGTCCAAGGAATTTTGCACAGGTGAGAAAAAAATTGATTTATCCGGAACTGTTTTCACGTTTTCTTTAAGTACTAATTGATGATTTTCATGTAAGATAAAAAACTTTTCGTTTTTTGTCTGTGATTGCATGAAAACATCGTTAATAATGTTTGACAGTTTTACTGAAAAGGAAACGTCGAAAATAATTAGTCATAAATGCTGAGAATCCTGCTGGTCCTTTGGAGATTCTATAGAAAAGTCTATTAAATTCGTATTGTTTGTTTCCAATAACGAAATGGGTTAAGCGTCGTGATTGTTCATCTAGTGGCGTTTGGTTGTATGCACTGTTCATGTCAGCTTTTATAAAGTTTTTTCTGTTTGTTTTTGTGAGAATTAGTTGAATTGGTTTCATGGGCCAATTAAATTTAGATTCATCAATGAGGGATCTGAGGTATCTAGCGTCTAAAACAATTTTTAATGATTCTCCTTTAGCTAAAATAATAACGTGATTTATGAATGTGTTTTTTTGGTTGTTCTTTTTTATTTACTGAGAAAATCATTTCATATTGTTCTAGTATGTCTGATAATCTATTGACTTTATCTCGCAAGTGAATTGGGACTTTACTTGCCAGTTGTTTTTTGAAAATTGCGTAAGGTTTCAGAATTAAGTGTAGTGGTGAATTTATTTTTCCAATATCAGATTTAGATGTGGCGTAAACCATTGGGTATTTTAGTAGCAGTTCGGCTAGTTGTTCAAGTTAGTTTTGTGTAATTTGAGAGTGTTGGAAATTGAACCTTGTAAGGAATTTTTGTTGTTCAGTGGTGTATTTTGATATCTGACATCTTGGTTTAAAATAAGATGGTTTTGTGGAATAGTCTGTGTTTCATTTTTATCTTATATTATATTATTTGATAATTGTTGATAATTGATAATTCATCTTTAAGAACTGTTGATTGACATATATCTAAAAGTTTTAAAAAATTATTCACTCTAGATGCTTTTTCTATTGTGGGAGAAATTTTTGCATCAGTTTCACAATAACCTATATGTCCTAGAGGTAATGTTAATTTATTTGGAGAATTAATGTTTACATGTAATGAAGTTATATCTGAGTTTGTATTTATCATGTATTTCATGGATGAGATTGTTTCCCAGTAGAGTTTATGAGTTGGCTTGATTTCAAGGTCTGATATCCATAGTCGTTGTTTGTTCAGTTTCATGTTATAATGATGAACTTGACTTAATGAGAAAAGTTATATACATATCCTCCTAATGGTTTCAGTTGTTTTCGTTCTAAGTTAGATTTTAGAGAGAAATGGTGGTTGTTTATTTAATCTTTGAAAGAATCTAAGTGATGTGTTTTTCATTCTTGTATATTTGTCTTTTATATGTATTTTGCTGTTCAAAATATTAATAGTGGGATTATATATAGTAATAAATGGTATTCCATGAAAATTGTGTTTTATATCAGTGATATGGAATGTTTGCTTGAAAGGTTCAGTTAACAGTTTATTCTGTTCCATTGTTAGAGTGGGAACAAGCAATAATAGGATTTTTCCAAAATTAGTTAAATTTGATCCTTGTTCTGTAGCTAATTTGCTTGATGTTTTAGAGAGTATTAATTTTGGATGAAAAGTTTGTATTTCATTCCATGTGGAAGTCTTTATCATATATGATTCCGCTCCTGAGTCTACTAAAAAATCAATTTCGAGGTCTGTTGATTGAAATTCTTTACTTTTTGGACTTTCTAAGAGAAGTGGGATTGTCCAGATATTTTCTTAGGTTATTTGTAATTTGTTTTATGTATTCTGATATATACTTATTGTGCTTGAACTTCCTTTAAATTCTTGTTCAGTATAGTCTGTTTTTTTTTAAATATTATCAGGGTTTTGGAAATGGTTATTATTGTTTAATAATTTGATTCTATTGGTGTTTCGTATTCATTTTCAATCATGTTTATTGAAAGCATATTTTCTGTTTCGCTGTCATCGTCTAAGGATTTACAACTTTCGTGATTTAGTTGTAATTTTAATCTGAGAAGTGTCACATAATCTATTGTGATAATTATTATAGTTTGATCTAATGTTTGAATAGTTCTCTCAATCTGTTATTTTGATATTGCCTGTTTCTATTGTTTAAATAATTTATGTTTCTTTTATGAGAGGATTTTCTAGAACAATCGTTTGAATAATATCGATTTCGGAGTTTGGGTTTGAACGATTTCTGTTATAATTTGAGTAGTTACTACTGTTTGAGTTTAATCTTGAATAGTTGTTTCGATATTGATTGTTCTGACTGTTTGATCGGCTATATCTTTTTTGTGAGAAATTTCATAAAATTCTTTGTCTGGAGATTTTTTGCGATAGTTATATCTGTAGGTTGATTGTTGTCTAGAGGTACTATAGTAATCAGGAAGTGGTTTTCCTGAAATATTGTTACTGTGAATGTTTTTGTTTGGCAAGTTTTGGTCTTTTTTCATGTATTGGTTCTCTATGATTTTGTGGTTTGTTCTGATTGTCTTGTTGTTTTTGTCTACATTCAGCAAAGATATGTCCATTTTTACGACAATAGTTACACCATTTTTTGAATGAAGGTTTGCCTTTAAAACTTGGGTTTTTCTCGTAGATATTGATTATTTGAGTGATACTTTCAGCTAATTCAGGTTCAGCGTCATGAGTATTATTTGTTTGTGAAGTAGTAGTTTGGATGTTGTTTACATTTTATAATTTTAAATTTTCTGTTTCTTCCAAGTTCACAGTGATTTCAGCTTGTTCTATTTTATCGACTAGCTTTCTGAAGTCTATATCGGGTTCTCAAATTGAAGATGGATGTGATGCTCTCTTTTCTAACGCTATTTTCCGTAATTGTGGTTTTAGAGTCATCATTAAAATTTTTGTCATTTTTGTGTGTTTACAATCAGGCGTATTCAGGGGGAAAGATTTTCTTACTAATTTTTCATTTCTTACTGCAAGTTGTTTGATCGTTTCATTTGGGATTCTACGAATTTCATTGCATAAGATACTTTGGTGTTGTTTGTTTTTTACAGAGTCGAACATTTTTGAAGTTTCTTGTGTGAATTTTTCCAAACTGATTTAAAATCTATAGCTAAAACTGAAAATCAATTTTGGGCTGCGCCATCAAGTGTGGTTTGGAATAGACCTGTGCGTCTATGCATCCAATTTTGATATAGTGGTGTATTTACTGGTTCAGTTCCTATATTCAAAATCAAAATGGCTGTGACTGCATTAAAATAACCTTCTACTGAGTATTCAGGATCTGTTCCTGTGACTACCATTAGTGGCTTAATTGAAGATATAGTGGATCCATCCATAAGGTATGGATTCATAGTCATCTGTAGTGATTCTGCGGCATTTGGTATTTGAGAAAATTTTGTAAGTTGACTTTTTGTTATTTCATGTTGTTGTAGGTAATATGGTGATGGGATTTCATTTTGCACTTGAGTTGGTTGGTAAGTTTTGGTTTTTACTGGGTTTTGTGATTGAAAATTGTTTTTGTATGACGTTGGGTTATGTTTTGTTTGTTGTGTTTGTTCGTTTCTTGTATATGGTTCGAAAAGATCTGGTTGACAAAAGGATCTGGTTGATCAATGTTCCAATTATTTTTTTGCTGAATTATATTGAATCGTTGTTGATTTTGATGATAGTACTTTTCATCTTCTGAGTATTGTGGTTGATTCCTAAATGGTGTTTGTTTGTGTTGTTTTCATATTGTTGAAAAAATGGATTATTTTTTTGATAAGGTCTATTGTACCTCGTGGTTGATCATTAAAAAATACTTATTTAGAAGTTGCTTGTGGTTCATTTTGATATTGTGGTTTTGATTCATATTGGGGGGTTTTGTTGTTTTGGATTTTGCAAACAAATTATAGTTATGATCTGAGAAGTTTTGATGTCTTTTACTTCTATTTGATGTCTTTTACTTATTTGTTTGTCTTGATGTTGTTACTGGTTTGAAAGTTTGATAGTCCATTTTTGATTTTTTTTTGGAATATCAGAACGTTTTAGTTTGAATTGTATAATCGTTTTTATTTCTTGGAGTTGTAAGTGTAAAGTGAATAGGGGAAATGCTTTGCTGCGTTGTTGTTGGCATTGCTTGAACTATTTCTTCATTTACGAAATGTGATGGAAATTGAATATCTTGTTGTGTAAGATTTCTTGTTCCGTTTAAATTTTCTTGAATAATAAAAGAAGATTTTAAACTATTGTTTCTTGTTCTGTCAGTGAATAATGAACTGCAGTTTAAGGGTATTTCATCACTAGTAAGTGGAGTTATCCTAACATAATCTCTATTGATGGAAACGGCGGTAATCGTATGACTTGATATATCAGTTGGTATGTTAAAAAATAATGGATGAGACCATTCAGGGTCCCAAACATAATCTGTTTCATCTGCCAGTACAGTTTCAACAGCTGAATTTTGCGGTCGAAAACTTTTTCTTGCTAGTGATACAAGATCAATGTTATGGATAAAACAATCAGTTATAAACCTTGCAAGTATCTTTTGTAGATCGTGTTTACAGCTGTATGTCGGGATGCTTGAGTTGGTGAGTCACCTTGTGTTTCTCTTAATTCTAGTCTGGATAGATAGCTGTAAATGATTTAAAATACATCGTTAGTGATGTATATTTTTTATATAATCTGTAAAAACTTTTGAGAATTCTATATCTTCTGTTTGTATTTGGTGTTATATGTGATTTGGTTTTGCGGATGCCATTTTGATTGTAAATATACCATAATATGATGTGATATTACAAAAATCTTTGAGATATTGGTCAAGGATTTGTCGTTTTATCTTTACTTCAGGAAAATTTTGTTTACATGGTCTATTTCTTTTTTTTTTTCGAATAGGTTTGTATTTAATTTGTAACAAAATTGTACTTGCCCTCGGGAGGAATCATTTTGTGGTTTTATGAAAAATGAGAGTATCGAGTTATCGTCGACATTTTCGTTTTACTCGATCATGTTTTATATTGTAAAACTGTTACTGTGTAACATTCAATATGTCTTATTGGTTGTTTCCAACTATATAGACGTATTGGTTTGATGATATATGACTATTTTGTTTTGCGTTTTACTTTAATTGATGATGCTGTTGTAGATTCTGAGTCGAAAAAATATATTTGGTCGTCTATCTGGTTATAATTTTTTTGAGTCTTTTAAACCTTGAAGTTTCTGTATTGTGTTTGATTCTGATTTTTTGAAAATCGTCTTTTTATAATTTATTTTTGTTTTGTTATGATTGTCTTTTTGATATTATATATCTTAATGTTTTTCGGTGTGGTGTGATTACAAGGTCGTATTTTTTGTTTCTAATGAAACAAGTATGTAACACGATTGTTTGTTGGCTACCTAAATTATCTCTTGACATAAGGTTTAGGATGATGGATAAAAAAATTGAGGGTTACAGTTTTTAATTTTCCTAAACTGTTAGTGCTTATGGTTTTTGTGTGGTTATCTAAACTTGGGGCATAGATTGTCGTGGTTGACTGGTTGGAGAGAGAGTAGATCATTTCGTGAGAATGATTTGTTTCTCTCGCGAATAAGGTTTAAACTACGATTTTCCTTCTTAATCTAACCTAGGGGTTGTGATTTTGTGATTGAGGGTTGGAGAATAGTAAATCTATCTACAAGGCACAGGTATAATTAGAACACAAGTAGATCGTTAGGTACTATTTTTTGACTCACTAATTTGTTAAGGGTTTTAGCCTGGGTCATCTAGGAGGACGCGATCAAGTGAAGGATGAGTAACCGAAGTTCTTCACTGTTTAGCTTAATTTAAATGGTTAGTTTTTTTCACAATTTCGATTAGTCCCGGGTCGTTGATAAGGGTTGGGTAGTGAATTGACGGTTAAGGTCGTTAGACAGTTTAAAAATGTGGGAAAGTGGGAACAAAATTGTTCTGTTTGATCCAAGGAAAACCTTGATGATCAATAAAAAAATGTTTTGATTTTAGTTTTAATTTAAAATGAGAGATCCAAGGGAAGCCTTAATGATCTGTTTATTAAAGAAAATTGGAGTATTAAAAACAAGGATAAGCCTTGATACTTTTTAATTTAAAAGTTTGAGATGAAGAAAAATTAGAAGTTAAGGGTTTGACGAGATTAGTTTCTTGAATTGTTACTGTTATGTTTTAGGCGATGAAGATGGGATTAGAAAAATTAGTTAATATAAGAAACTAACCATGATTTTTGTACAAACTAGTTTTGCAATTGTTATTTAATAATTTATTCATTAAAAAGTTTTGCTTACTGCAGATTTTGGAGGGAACGACTCAAGATTGTTGAAGGATTACTTCAAATTTAATGTCAGTGAATGAAAGTTTAACTTTACTGCATAAAGTATTTAAAACACAAAAATTTGTTCCGGTTTCAGTCGTACTATCATGTAGCAGAGTGGTCCAATTCCTGATTGTCTTTTGCGCCACGATGTTGGTTTTCTTTCAATACCTGGTATTTCAGGTGTTATTTGAAATATTGGCGTAAATTTATTGAGACGTAGAGACATTTCTATTAAATTATCTATTCCGTCTAACCTTTTTGCAATTTTGCAATTGTCTACTTCTAAAACTTATTTTTTCTGAATCTAAGCTAGTTAAGGTCTTTTTCGAGACTTTAGGTCGCACCAGATGAGTAATTTACTAGTGACTGTACTCATAGATTAATTTCAGATAAGATACACCGTCAGCTCGTGATCTCATTTTCGGCCGGATAGTTTCGTGCAACTTCTTAGTCTAATACCAAGCTTAATCTTACTTTTATATCGCCTAGTCTCAATAGATCTAGTGTATACTGGTTTATGCGAGTTAGTTGTCAGAAGGAGAAAAACTGTATTCTAAGTTTTATTCAATTGTTCTGGTGCTGAAACTACAAGTAGTTTCAGCACTTACAAATAAGTGTAAAGGCTAGAGATGGAATATGATTGGTTAGTTATAAATCTTTTATAGTGATATTCCATAATAAATTCTACTTTAGAACTGGTTCCGAACTGATGTTTTTTATAGCATAGCTAGCTATGTGTGACTCAATTGGCAGTCAATTTTTACCAATAACATTTTTCTAATGTTTTAGAAGAACAGAAAATGACATGAAAAAAGTAAAAGTTACCTGTTGAGTTTTTATCGTACAAAATACAAATCTTACAATTCTTACTATACATGCATGTTAAAAACAAGCCTGCTTTAACTTCGTAGAGCTAATCAGTTTTTATTCAGGAAAATTCGATGACTAATATTTCGATTAAAGGACTGCGGTTTGAGCGGTTTTTTTAGACAATTACGCTCAAAATCTTGCTTCAAAATGAGCGGTTTGAGCGGTTTTTGAACGGTTTATCTAAAAAATAACCGCTCAAAAACCGCGCAAGATTTGAACGGTTTTGAGCGGTTTATCTCAAAAAACTGCTAAAAAACCGCGCAAGATTTGAGCGGTTTTTGAGCGGTTTTTGAGCGATTTTTTTAGATAAACCGCTCAAAACCGTTCAAACCTTGCGCGGTTTTTCTCGTAGATATTGATTATTTGAGTGATATTTTCAGCTAATTCAGGTTCAGCGTCATGAGTATTATTTGTTTGTGAAGTAGTAGTTTGGATGTTGTTTACATTTTATAATTTTAAATTTTCTGTTTCTTCCAATTTCATAGTGATTTAAGCTTGTTCTATTTTATCGACTAGCTTTCTGAAGTCTATATCGGGTTCTCAAATTGAAGATGGATGTGATGCTCTCTTTTCTATCGCTATTTTCCGTAATTGTGGTTTTAGACTAATCATTAAAATTTTTGTCATTTTTGTGTGTTTACAATCAGGCGTATTCAGGTGGAAAGATTTTCTTACTAATTTTTCATTTCTTACTGCAAGTTGTTTGATCGTTTCATTTGGGATTCTACGAATTTCATTGCATAAGATACTTTGGTGTTGTTTGTTTTTTACAGAGTCGAACATTTTTGAAGTTTCTTGTGTGAATTTTTCCAAACTGATTTAAAATCTATAGCTAAAACTGAAAATCAATTTTGGGCTGCGCCATCAAGTGTGGTTTGGAATAGACCTGTGCGTCTATGCATCCAATTTTGATATAGTGGTGTATTTAATGGTTCAGTTCCTATATTCAAAATCAAAATGGCTGTGACTGCATTAAAATAACCTTCTACTGAGTATTCAGGATCTGTTCCTGTGACTACCATTAGTGGCTTAATTGAAGATATAGTGGATCCATCCATAAGGTATGGATTCATAGTCATCTGTAGTGATTCTGCGGCATTTGGTATTTGAGAAAATTTTGTAAGTTGACTTTTTGTTATTTCATGTTTTGTAGGTAATATGGTGATGGGATTTCATTTTGCACTTGAGTTGGTTGGTAAGTTTTGGTTTTTACTGGGTTTTGTGATTGAAAATTGTTCTTGTATGACGTTGGGTTATGTTTTGTTTGTCGTGTTTGTTCGTTTCTTGTATATGGTTCGAAAAGATCTGGTTGACAAAAGGATCTGGTTGATCAATGTTCCAATTATTTTTTTGCTGAATTATATTGAATCGTTGTTGATTTTGATGATAGTACTCTTCATCTTCTGAGTATTGTGGTTGATTCCTAAATGGTGTTTGTTTGTGTTGTTTTCATTTTGTTGAAAAAATGGATTATTTTTTTGATAAGGTCTATTGTACCTCGTGGTTGATCATTAAAAAATACTTATTTAGAAGTTGCTTGTGGTTCATTTTGATTTTGTGGTTTTGATTCATATTGGGGGGTTTTGTTGTTTTGGATTTTGCAAAAAAATTATAGTTATGATCTGAGAAGTTTTGATGTCTTTTATTTCTATTTGATGTCTTTTACTTATTTGTTTGTCTTGCTGTTGTTACTGGTTTGAAAGTTTGATAGTCAATTTTTGATTTTTTTGGAATATCAGAACGTTTTAGTTTGAATTGTATAATCGTTTTTATTTCTTGGAGTTGTAAGTGTAGAGTGAATAGGGGAAATGCTTTGCTGCGTTGTTGTTGGCATTGCTTGAACTATTTCTTCATTTACGAAATGTGATGGAAATTGAATATCTTGTTGTGTAAGATTTATTGTTCCGTTTAAATTTTCTTGAATAATAAAAGAAGATTTTAAACTATTGTTTCTTGTTCTGTCAGTGAATAATGAACTGGAGTTTAAGGGTATTTCATCAATAGTAAGTGGAGTTATCCTAACATAATCTCTATTGATGGAAACGGCGGTAATCGTATGACTTGATATATCAGTTGGTATATTAAAAAATAATGGATGAGACCATTCAGGGTCCCAAACATAATCTGTTTCATCTGCCAGTACAGTTTCAACAGCTGAATTTTGCGGTCGAAAACTTTTTCTTGCTAGTGATACAAGATCAATGTTATGGATAAAACAATCAGTTATAAACCTTGCAAGTATCTTTTGTAGATCGTGTTTACAGCTGTATGTCGGGATGCTTGAGTTGGTGAGTCACCTTGTGTTTCTCTTAATTCTAGTCTGGATAGATAGCTGTAAACGATTTAAAATACATCGTTAGTGATGTATATTTTTTATATAATCTGTAAAAACTTTTGAGAATTCTATATCTTCTGTTTGTATTTGGTGTTTTATGTGATTTGGTTTTGCGGATGCAATTTTGATTGTAAATATACCATAATATGATGTGATATTACAAAAATCTTTGAGATATTGGTCAAGGATTTGTCGTTTTATCTTTACTTCAGGAAATTTTTGTTTACATGGTCTATTTTTTTTTTCGAATAGGTTTGTATTTAATTTGTAACAAAATTGTACTTGCCCTCGGGAGGAATCATTTTGTGGTTTTATGAAAAATGTGAGTATCGAGTTATCGTCGACATTTTCATTTTACTCGATCATGTTTTATATTGTAAAACTGTTACTGTGTAACATTCAATATGTCTTATTGGTTGTTTCCAACTATATAGACGTATTGGTTTGATGATATATGACTATTTTGTTTTTGCGTTTTACTTTTATTGATGATGCTGTTGTAGATTCTGAGTCGAAAAAATATATTTGGTTGTATATCTGGTTATAATTTTTATTGAGTCTTTTAAATCTTGAAGTTCCTGTATTGTGTTTGATTCTGATTTTTTGAAAATCGTCTTTTTATAATTTATTTTTGTTTTGTTATGATTGTCTTTTCGATTTTATATATCTTAATGTTTTTCGGTGTGGTGTGATTACAAGGTCGTATTTTTTGTTTCTAATGAAACAAGTATGTAACACGATTGTTTGTTTGCTACCTAAATTATCTCTTGACATAAGGTTTAGGATGATGGATAAAAAATTTGAGGGTTACAGTTTTTAATTTTCCTAAACTGTTAGTGCTTATGGTTTTTGTGTGGTTATCTAAACTTGGGGCATAGATTGTCGTGGTTGACTGGTTGGAGAGAGAGTAGATCATTTCGTGAGAATGATTTGTTTCTCTCGCGAATAAGGTTTAAACTACGATTTTCCTTCTTAATCTTACCTAGGGGTTGTGATTTTGTGATTGAGGGTTGGAGAATAGTAAATCTATCTACAAGGCACAGGTATAATTAGAACACAAGTAGATCGTTAGGTACTATTTTTTGACTCACTAATTTGTTAAGGGTTTTAGCCTGGGTCATCTAGGAGGACGCGATCAAGTGAAGGATGAGTAACCGAAGTTCTTCACTGTTTAGCTTAATTTAAATGGTTAGTTTTTTTCACAATTTCGATTAGTCCCGGGTCGTTGATAAGGGTTGGGTAGTGAATTGACGGTTAAGGTCGTTAGACAGTTTAAAAATGTGGGAAAGTGGGAACAAAATTGTTCTGTTTGATCCAAGGAAAACCTTGATGATCAATAAAAAAATATTTTGATTTTAGGTTTAATTTAAAATGAGAGATCCAAGGGAAGCCTTAATGATCTGTTTATTAAAGAAAATTGGAGTATTAAAAACAAGGATAAGCCTTGATAATTTTTAATTTAAAAGTTTGAGATGAAGAAAATTTAGAAGTTAAGGGTTTGACGAGATTAGTTTCTTGAATTGTTGCTGTTATGTTTTAGGTGATGAAGATGGGATTAGAAAAATTAGTTAATATAAGAAACTAACCATGATTTTTGTACAAACTAGTTTTACTTACTGCAGATTTTGGAGGGAACGACTCGCGATCTTTTTATCAGTCGTAATTGTATAGATAGTAGGTTTAGCACCAATAAGATTGTTGAAGGATTACTTCAAATTTAATGTCAGTGAATGAAAGTTTAACTTTACTGCATAAAGTATTTAAAACACAAAAATTTGTTCCGGTTTCAGTCGTACTATCATGTAGCAGAGTTGTGCAATTCCTTTTGTCTTTTGCGCCACGATGTTGGTTTTCTTTCAATACCTGGTATTTCAGGTGTTATTTGAAATATTGGCGTAAATTTATTGAGACGTAGAGAAATTTCTATTAAATTATCTATTCCGTCTAACCTTTTTGCAATTTTGCAATTGTCTACTTCTAAAACTTATTTTTTCTGAATCTAAGCTAGTTAAGTTTTTTTTCGAGACTTTAGGTCGCACCAGATGAGTAATTTACTAGTGACTGTACTCATAGATTAATTACAGATAAGATACACCGTCAGCTCGTTATCTCATTTTCGGCCGGATAGTTTCGTGCAACTTCTTAGTCTAATACCAATCTTAATCTTACTTTTATATCGCCTAGTCTCAATAGATCTAGTGTATACTGGTTTATGCGAGTTAGTTGTCAGAAGGAGAAAAACTGTATTCTAAGTTTTATTCAATTGTTCTGGTGCTGAAACTACAAGTAGTTTCAGCACTTACAAATAAGTGTAAAGGCTAGAGATGGAATATGATTGGTTAGTTATAAATCTTTTATAGTGATATTCCATAATAAATTCTACTTTAGAACTGGTTCCGAACTGATGTTTTTTATAGCATAGCTAGCTATGTGTGACTCAATTGGCAGTCAATTTTTACCAATAACATTTTTCTAATGTTTTAGAAGAACAGAAAATGACATGAAAAAAGTAAAAGTTACCTGTTGAGTTTTTATCGTACAAAATACAAATCTTACAATTCTTAATATACATGCATGTTAAAAACAAGCCTGCTTTAACTTCGTAGAGCTAATCAGTTTTTATTCAGGAAAATTCGATGACTAATATTTCGATTAAAGGACTGCGGTTTGAGCGGTTTTTTTAGACAATTACGGTCAAAATCTTGCTTCAAAATGAGCGGTTTGAGCGGTTTTTGAACGGTTTATCTAAAAAAAAAAACCGCTCAAAAACCGCGCAAGATTTGAGCGGTTTGAGCGGTTTTTTTCTAGACAATTACGCTCAAAATCTTGCTTCAAAATGAGCGGTTTGAGCGGTTTTTGAACGGTTTATCTAAAAAACCGCACAAAAACCGCGCAAGATTTGAACGGTTTTGAGCGGTTTATCTAAAAAAAACCGCTCAAAAACCGCGCAAGATTTGAGCGGTTTGAGCGGTTTTTTTTTTAGACAATTACGCTCAAAATCTTGCTTCAAAATGAGCGGTTTGAGCGGTTTTTGAACGGTTTATCTAAAAAACCGCACAAAAACCGCGCAAGATTTGAACGGTTTTGAGCGGTTTATCTAAAAAAAACCGCTCAAAAACCGCGCAAGATTTGAGCGATTTGAGCGGTTTTTTTAGACAATTACGCTCAAAATCTTGCTTCAAAATGAGCGGTTTGAGCGGTTTTTGAACGGTTTATCTAAAAAACCGCACAAAAACCGCGCAAGATTTGAACGGTTTTGAGCGGTTTATCTAAAAAAACCGCTCAAAAACCGCGCAAGATTTGAGCGGTTTATCTAAAAAACCGCTCAAAAACCGCGCAAGATTGGAACGGTTTTGAGCGGTCTATCTAAAAAAACGCTCAAAAACCGCGCAATATTTGAACGGTTTTGAGCGGTTTATCTTAAAAAACCGCTAAAAAACCGCGCAAGATTTGAGCGGTTTTTGAGCGGTTTTTTTAAGAAAATTACGCTCAAAATCTTGCTTCAAAATGAGCGGTTTGAGCGGTTTTTGAACGGTTTATCTAAAAAACCGCACAAAAACCGCGCAAGATTTGAACGGTTTTTGAGCGGTTTATCTCAAAAAACCGCTAAAAAACCGCGCAAGATTTGAGCGGTTTTTGAGCGATTTTTTTAGATAAACCGCTCAAAAACCGTTCAAACCTTGCGCGGTTGTTTTTTTAGATAAACCGCTCAAAACCGTTCAAATCTTGCGCGGTTTTTTTTAGATAAAACTGTTCAAAAAACCGCTCAAACACCGCTCATTTTGAAGCAAGATTTTGAGCGTAATTGTCTAAAAAAGCCGCTCAAACCGCTCAAATCTTGCTTCAAATTAGGTGAAAAATCACGGGAATTTTTTTTTTGGAATATTTTTAAGCAATACATGTTCGTTTTCTGCACGCACTCATTAAATATGAGATTAATCGAATAAAATACATCTTGGTTTGTTCTTCTATTAAACTACAAATAGAATTAAAATAATTAATTATCACAGCCAAATTTAGAAGCTTAAGTGATTTATGCTAATAGTTTTTTGCCTATAGGTTATAACCAGAAAATGATACCTCATATTGAAGTAAATAAAGTTTTCTGACAACCACAAAAGGTGAGATGTCTTGCTACATTTTGGTTCTACAATTATACAAAAAACTGAAACATATTGCCTCAAATTTCCGCGGTGGTTAAATCATCAAATTGTTATTAAACATTAATATTTTGACGGTACAAAAAACTTAAAAAGTTTTGCATGATGAAAATTATTTATTAGAGAAAAATGAAAAAAAAAAACTTATACATTTGAGTTGGTTTCGAAACTGCTGCAACGTTTTTTAAAGTTTTTTTTTTTAATATTTCTCAGTATCTATGACCCGCCTAAATTATCAGCAACTTAGAGGCAAACAAGTTTTTACAATTTTTTGACATTGTCAATTATAATTGATTATAATTCAAAAGTAAATTGAATTTTTGTTCAAGAAAAATGCATTAGAATAATTATAACCCATTACAATTAATTAAAAATGGATTTTATTACCAAAAAATAGAAACATTTGAACGGAAAATAATCCATTTTTTTGGGTTTTCATACCACCAAGTTTGCATGAAATCGTTTGTCAACTCCTTTTACTGAGTGCGGGTGAGACCTAGCAAAATCTTCATATTTGACGAGAAAATAATTAGCTTATTGACCAACTCTTAGAACAAAAACTCTCTACTAAATGTTCAAAAAAATTATAGATTTTTTAAGAAAAATTTGTTCAGCTAAGTTCTGTTCAAAAAATTTCTTTTTCTAGATTATTACCAAACAGAAAAATTTCTGGAGTTGTTCAAGCCACCAATCTCACGTTAGTTAAGCCAAATGATCTAAAAATAAACAAATATCGGAGCAATATAATGCAAAATAAACTGTAAGTCGTTTTCATGAAGAAAAAAAACCAGTGTTGCTTGGTTGCTAAACTGATCGAATGTTTGACTGGAATTTGTTTGCTCCTAAAGTTGGAGACAAATTCAGTGGTTTTTATACCAGAAGGCAAAAGAGTTAGATTAAGTTGTCTTTTTTAATTTTCTATCTAATTAAGATCTATCCAATCTAGGTTCTTGACGAAAAAGAGCTAAAAACATGAAACACCTAGTACGAGACCACAAAATATAGTGCCGGAAATGACAATCACTTTAATTTTTGTCCATCAAAACTAACGAAATTTTATAAGGCTGCTCGTTGTAGATTTAATCTACTTAAAATTGATCATGCAGATACTCACTCTCCTTTGTCAAATGTGAAGCTAATACCCCAGGTGATGTCATTCCATAGCATGAACTGGGTATGGTATTTGGTGCCCTGCAAGAACATATTCAAATTATTGGTACTGTCGCACCAATCACAATCTGCTGTCCTACTGACGACATGATAGTGTCTGGCATCTTCAATTCTGTCCTCAAGTTTTGCTGAAAAAAATTCTTAGGACTGAGAAGCATACATTTTTAAAGCTGAGAGCATGAGTAAAAGCGCAATTGCTGCGAAATTTGCACAGTAATTTTTATACCACGATTCAAAATAATAGCAGTTAAACAACATAAATTTTTCTAAAAAATAACTTTTTCATTCTGATTTTCTTTCAGGTTATTATTTTCAAAGAAAAGGTACAGAGGAGTCACTTATTCAACTTGAATGAAATAAATGTTAGAATTTATTGAGATGGATACAAAAGATCATCGCATTCAAGGAGATTAGACCGCTTGTTTGTCATGCTATCTGTTTTCGACCTGATAGGTTCGTGCAACTACTCATTCTAAAACTGATCCTTAGTTTTGAATCTCAATCGATCTCTGGTATAAATATAAAACATTTAGAGTTATTTATGAAACTTTTTTTATGAAACGTTAGTTAGCAATAAGTTTGTAATAGAAAACAGAAAATTGCAAACTCTACACAAAAAACTAGGAAAATGATTAAATCAAATCGTGAGCATTCGAAAAGTGAGCATTCGAAAAGTATTGATTTTTGAAATGTGGGTTGGATATGAAGAAGTTTTGGTGAAGGGTTGTCTGGAGCTTCTAAGATTAACTTTTTAACTCATGGGTTAATTTATCGGATGGTCATGGGTTTTTGTGGGGTGGATTATCTTTAGGCTGGGTGATTTTTTGAGTTTTCAGCTTTAAGCTAAATGAATTGTTTTCATTTGGGGATTTTTGGGGTCTGATTGTATTAAAACTTGTTGATTTTTGTTTAGACTGATAGGAGGGGATTGTAAGTATTATTTAGGCTGTCAAATTTTGGGATATTGCTTATCTTTGAATTATGTTTGCTAATAAAATTAGTGGTGAAAAGTGCGGTAATGAAAAGTGAGATAATTTCAAATGATATGATTGGTTGATTTTGGGATCATTGTTTCTGAAAAATAGATATGAAAAATGTTGATTTTAAATAATTGAAAAGGGCTAATATATATTTTTTTAAATTTTGATAATTTTTCACAGAGGAATTGTTGGTTTTATTTTAAAGACGTCAATAATAAGTCAGATGGTCGTTACATTTCTACATTTTAAACAACTTAGATTGAGGGGTAAAAACTTTTTCTCGGTTGACTTCAGAGTCGAGTTGATTGACGTTGTTGTGACTTTTCTTTTGTTTAAGGAATTAAAATCTTGTAGTTTTCGTTTTGTTCTTTCTGGCTTAGCAGTAACTCTTGTTTTCCTGGAGTGTTTTCCTGGGATTTTTCAGGTTACTGGATGCTAATTTCAAATTTTGTGGATGATGAAATTGATTTTCTTTGTGAGTATGAATTGCTAAGTTATATCAGTAGGAGTTTTTTTGTTGATTGGTAATGTCTTTGTCTATCTTTTGAGGCGTTTGCTGTGAAAATTTTTGATTTACATGGCTTTTGATTAAAAACCATTTGATAACATGAATCCAAAAATTCTTTGGACTTGTTTTTATATCTGTTGACAATTCAGTGTATTTTTTTATCGTTTCCAGTAGTTATACTTGGAAGATACTCTTGCAGTGAACGTTTCATGCCTTCGTCTATTCCAATAGTCCATAGGATATGTGAGCTTGTAGTTTGATGTGTTTTGCGATATTAATGACATACTGTGATTATTTGATTATTAAAAAAGTCTGTAACAAGGATTTTGGGTAATCCCATGTTTGCTATTCAGAGTTCATAAAGTTTTGGCAGTTTTTGATTTGTACTGTGTCGAGTAGTTGTATTTTTAAAGTATTCTCTTGGGATATTTTTTTTGTGATTCTTTTGGACTTTTGTGATGTTTTGAAATATCAGGTAACTTAGGATCAATGACTTTTTCAGGTAATTAAACAATATCGAGTCCAGTAGAGGAGTATAACTGTGATAGTTCGCTTAGAGCTTATTCTTTTGGATAATTTGGTAGGAGGTTATTTCTGTGTTGTCTGAATTCAATTTGTTTTGGTCAGTTACTTAAATGTTAAATCTGTACTTTTATCAATGATTTAATATGGCCTTTTTCTTATTGGTTGCAATTTCTGTGAAATTCATTTGTTTATAGTAAAATTTGGATTTAGTACAAATAATCCTATTTTTAAAGCTGAAGCTGTTGTAAAATGTGAATCAATTTTAATGCTCTGACTTTGGAGTTTTTTTTGCAATTTTTGATAGTTTTTTTGTGGTTTTTATCTCTAATTGAAATCCGTTTTGTGCTGGTACCAGAAGCTAATTTTAAAAGATTTATATAGTAAAAATGATCTCCATTTTGAGTTTAAATTTAAAAAATTTCAACAGATGGAGTTTTTTGTTTGTTGGCAATGTCCTTGTGTATATTTTGAAGGGTTTGCTGTGAACATTATATTGCTTTGGATCGCTTTTGATCAAAGACAATTTTTAAAAGTGATAATTCAAAGGTTGTTGTTATTTGAGAGTTTAATGCAAATTGAAATAAATTAAAATTGGTTGACCATTCAGTGATATTTTTATCATTTCCGTAAATTAAATTCTTGCAGAAAACGGTTCATGCCTTCAGTTAATACATTAACCTATGAGGCTTGTGACGTTCTACGCTTACGTCGTTTTTATTTAATTGATACAGTGTGATTAGTTCACTAACAATATTTTCTGTCCCGTTGCCTGTAACAAGGTTTTCGATTAATTCGATTTTCGCTAGTTAGTGTTGATGAAGTGTTGTGCAATCAAAAAAAACAATACAGTGGTGGATGAGGTTCAATGCTACATAAAGGGTAGGTGTCTAAGATTAAAACTTTGTATGAGTTAATATTTAGATTGAGGTTTAGGAACTATATAACTTTTTCTCGGTTGGTTTCGGAGTCGAGATTTTCGAAGTTCTTTTCATTTTCTTGTTTCAGGTATTAAAATTTTGTCTTTTAGTTTTCAATTGGTTTTAGGTGGAATAGTGGAAACACTAGTGTTTTTCTGGGACATTTTTCATTGTTTTTTTTCTTTTTGTGATAACTTTGAAATATCAGTTATTTTGGGATCAATAGTTTCGTGAGGTGTTTCAACAAAGTTGGAACCAGTAAAAGACTACAACTGTGTTAGTTCGCGAAGAGCGTATTCTTTTGGATAATTTGGCAGGAGATATCTTCTGTTTTGTGTTATTTTAATTTTTTTTGGATCGATAAGATTTTATTCTATATCCGTAGGCTGTCATTGATTTGATATGCTCCTCTACTTATAGGTTGAATTCCTTCTATGTAATGTACAAATTTGGAATTAAATTTTTTCGAATCATAACCCGGTGTGGAACGTGATTTAAAGTGAGTTCGAAATGTATAAATTTGAAATCAAAATTTTATTTTAATCATAACCCGTTGTGGAATGTGACTTAATTTGAGACTGAATGAATTGTGTTTATAGTGGTTGTTCCCCAGTTTTTTGATGATTTTCCTTGTAGTTTTTCACTTCTATTTAAAACCATTTCCGTGTAATTTTTGGAAGCTAGTTTTAAAATTTGTGAAAAATGAAAATGATCTTCATTGTGAGTATGAAGTGTAAGTTATATCAGATAGAGTCTTCGGTTGGTTGGCATGATCCTTATGTAACCTTCGTGGCGTTTGCAGTGAGCACTTTTAGAGATTTTTGATTGAAAACTCTTTCATATGGCGATAATTCAAAAACAATTTTGGTTTAAAACTTATAAGCAAATGAAAACAATTTTGCGACCATTCAGTGTGTTTTATCGTTTCCAGTATTTATACATCGAAGATATTCGTGTGGTGAACGATTCATACTTTCATTGAATCCATTAGTCTATGGGGCATTGGAGGTTCTAGTTTTATGTGTAGAATCATATAAATGCCATAGTGTAATTCTTCTACCATTAATAAACTCTGTTCGTTGCCTGTAACAAGAAATTATTATACCCAGACTTTACTATCAAGTGTTCATGAAGTGTTCTTTATGCAGAAAAATTCTACAGAATGGATCAAGGCTTAATGCAATTTAATCTGTAAAGGCGTCTACAATTACCATTATGTTTGAGTTTATGTTTAGAATGGTGGTAAAAAAATAAAATTTATAAATTTTTTTCTTGGATGGTTTCGTAGTCGAGATGATTGAAGTTGTTTTTATTTTTTTGTTTCAGGTATTAAAATTGTGTTTTTTAGTTTTCAATTTGTTTTTGGTGGAATAGTGGAAACACTAGTGTTTTCCTGGGACATTTTTCAGTGTTTTTTTTTTACTTTTGTGATAACTTTGAAATATCAGTTATTTTGGGATCACTAACTTCGTGAGGTGTTTCAACAAAATTGGAACCAGTAAAGGACTACAACTGTATTAGTTCGCGAAGAGCGTACTCTTTTGAATAATTTGGCAGGAGATTTCTTCTGTTTTGTGTGATTTCATTTTTTTGGATCTGAAAGTTTTTATTCTACATCCGTAGGCTTTTCATTGATTTGATATGCTCCGCTTTTTATAGGTTGAATTTCTTCTATGTAAAGTACAAATTTGGAATTAAGGTTTTTTAAATCATAACCCGAAGCGGAACGTGGTTTAATTTGAGTTTGAAATGTATAAATTTGAAATCAAAATTTTTTAAATCATAACCCGTTGTGGAACGTGACTTAATTTGAGATTGAATGTATTGTGTTTGTAGTAGTTGTTCCCCAGTTTTTTGATGAATTTCCTTGTAATTTTTCACTTCTATTTAAAATCATTTCCGTGTGTTTTGAAATTAGTGAAAAATGAAAATGATTTTCATTGTGAGTATGAAGTGTAAATTATATCAGATAGAGTCTTCGGTTGGTTGGCATGGTCCTTATGTATCCTTCGTGGCGTTTGCATTGAGCATTTTTGGTAAAGTGATTTTGATTGAAAACCCTTTCATGGGGCGATAATCCAAAAACAGTGTTGGTTTAAAACTTATAAGCAAATGAAAATAATTTTGCGACCATTCAGTGTGTTTTATCGTTTCCAGTATTTATACATCGAAGATATTCGTGTGGTGAACGATTCATGCTTTCATTGAATTCATTAGTCTATGGGGCATTGGAGGTTCTAGTTTTATGTGTAGAATCATATAAATGCCATAGTGTAATTCTTCTACCATTAATAAACTCTGTTCGTTGCCTGTAACAAGAAATTATTATACCCAGACTTTATAATCAAGTGTTCATGAAGTGTTCTTTATGCAGAAAAATTCTACAGAATGGATCAAGGCTTAATGCAATTTAATCTGTAAAGGCGTCTACAATTACCATTATGTTTGAGTTTATGTTTAGAATGGTGGTAAAAAATTAAAATTTTAAATTTTTTTCTTGGATGGTTTCGGATTCGAGAATATTGACGTTGTTTTGATTTTTCTCTTGTTCCAGATTTAAATGTTTTTCTTGTAGTTGTCAGTTTGTTCTTTGTGAAATATTAGAAACTTTAGATTATTTTCTGGGATAATTTTGTATGTGTTTTTTTTTTTTAGGATTTTTTTTTTTGAAAAATCAGTTGTTTTCGGATCACTAATTTCTCGAATTTTTTCAACAATACGCAGTCAAGTAGCACAGCACAACTGCTGGGGTAGTTCGCGAACAGCGTATTCTATTGGGTTTTACGGTAGGAGATTGTTTCTGTGTTGTGTGAAATCATTTTTTTGATCAACTAGTTTATATGTTACATCTGTAGGTTTCTCAATGATTAGATATAGTCTTTTCCTTATGGGTTGTAATTTCTTTGAATGTATTGTAAAGTTTGGTATTAATACAAATATTCTCTTTTGAAACCTTAAAGCAGTTGGGATCGTGAAAAAATTTGGGATTGAATATTTTGTCTGTGCAGTAGTTTCTTTGATAAATTTCCTTGTGTTCTTCATCCTTATTCAAACTCCATTTCTTCAGGGTACGGGAAGCTAAAATTAATGTTTGTTAATGATAAAAACGGTCTTCAGTGTGAGAATGAAGTAGAAATTTTTTTCAGACGGAGTCTTAAGTTGGGTGGCAATGTATCTTTTGGGGCGGTTGCTGCGAAATTGTTGGTTTATATAGTTCTTGATCAAAAACGATTTCATAACAAATTATTTGCCAAAGGAATTATTTTTATATCTGTTGACCTTTCAGTGTATTTGGCAACGTTTTTGTGAAACATACATTGGTGATATTCTTGTATTGAACAATTCTTGCATTCAACAAATCCAATATTCCATGTGAGGTGTGAGGTTCTAGGTTTTTTTTAAATATCTTATAAATGAAATAGAGTGACTATTTTTTTATTAAAAAATTCTGTTCGCTTCTGTATTGCAAATTTTGCTATCCAGTGATCAGAAAGTGTTGTGTATGGATAATAAGCATTACAGTGTGAAACGGTGTTTCATGCTACATCATGTGTAAAGGCGTCTACAATTACCATTATAAATGAGTTATCTTCTGAAGAGGGTAATATAGCGACTTTTGCCTCCCAAAAAATTCTGTGACTGAAATATAAAATTTGTCCTTCAAAGTCTTATTTTTCTGCAATTTGTATCTTGTTTTTAAGTCTTATTTTCTGTAATTTGTCTAAAAACATGATACGTTATTTTCCGAACCAATATGTTCTTTTGCATTTGAAGAGTGGGATGTGTAAAATGCTACTAAGATTTAACTGAGTGGGAGACAGGGTAGTTTAGAAACTGTATAAAGATAGTGTAAAATGTCTGTATTTTCAATAAATGAGGAGTTTTAGGTTTCCGGAAGTACCTGAGTAATGCATTGGTTCCTAGGATGTGGATATCGACTCTTGTCATCTGGCGACTAACAAGGTCATTTCATATTTCTTGGAAGTTCAATTGTAAGTGTAATTGTACATGGTAAAAATTTGCTCTGTATCTCTTGACATGATAGAAGTATGTCATCATTTGGGTCTTTTAAACCAAACAGTTTTTCATTGTTTATTTTCGTATTGGTATCTGATGTTTCTGAGAAAATTTTTGTGTCTAATAAACCATGTTTCTCTATTATTGGAAATGATTTTTTCCATAGGAGATTTTATCTTTGTGTTTTTGCTTGTGTATTGTTTCTTATCCATGAAAAATATGATATGGGTTTATATGTGTTTTTCCTGTTAAATCAACTCCATAATGGTTCTTTTGGCATTTCAAATAAATGGGAAATATTGTAAACGACTTATTTGTTCATTATCCGTCAAAATGTTTTGACTATTTGCTTTCTAATTATGGTGATGTTTCGCCTTTGGCAAGAAAGAATTTTATAATTTGCAGTTTTTCAACTGTTTATTTCCTTGTTAGTAGTTCCGGTGGTTTGTTTCTACTAAGTATATTTGATAACTTTTTCCCAGACAAAGTTGTACAACTTCATTAGAACTAGTTGAAATTGATATACCCTATGATTGGGATTAGATTTCTGTATAAAAAGAAAACTTATAGGTTTGTGATCTAAAAAAAATCTTAGAAAAATTTTGATCCAACGGTTAAAAATCCATATTCTTGTAGTGCTCATTTTGTAGCTGTGCAGTCTCTCATGCGTTCAGATAATCATTGAGTTTGCGGATGTTATGTTTTGCAAGATAACATAGAATTGGCAATAATGATGTTTGAATAAAGCATAATGGCCTATTGTAAACTGCGTTTAATTGCGCTTTTGTCTTTCTAGCTTCCATGGAGAAAATATAATCAAAAGTTCAATGAACTTAAGTTTTTGACAGAGATGCGAAACTGAGCTTCGCACCACTTGAGATACAAAGCCCGAAAGTCCAAAAAGTCGAAAAAATTTCCGAAAATTTTGATCTAAATCTATCGATAAGGCTAGGTTTGAAACAAAAAAGAGCCTAGATATTAGAATGTGAAATTAGCATCGAAAGAAAAGTGATCACGCGGTAACAAAGCTGGGAATACCTCACCAATAACCCTTAGGGCCAAAAAATATATATTTCAAGTCCTCCTCACCTTCAAACCAACAAACAAACTGACACACATACAGTCAAAAACTATTTTCACGCTTCAAATGAAATAATATGCTGCCACTAAGCCGAAATTAAGTTGGTCGAAACCTATTAAGCTGAAAAAAAGAAAAAGAAAAAAGAACAAAGCCAAAAAAAAAAGACTACCAAAACGTTAATAAGTCCCTCCAAACACTCAATCAAAACTAAAAATTGTAACCGAGAGGATTAGGATTTGAAAAAAGGGTTTGTAAAGAGGACTTTCTACTTAACGAGAACGCAATAACAATAACAAAATTGCAAAATAATGATCATTTTCTAAGTTGGTAGGTTATTAGTTAGCAAAACCTATATGATTGTCTAATATAGATCTTTTGCTCTCCAACGAGCATTTCTTAGTTCAAAGTTTTGTTCTGCTTTGCTTCTGCTGGATTTTTTGGGCAGCTCTGTGGCGTCCTCCAAATATTTTGCCAAACTACTCCCGTGAAAACAGTTTTGTACACTTTTTATCTGGCAACTTCTGAACAGAGGCTGAGCGGAGCTTTGAACACTTTCAATACAATTAAAGCATTGCATTACAAGCTGTTCAATAGTCGATTTTTTAACACAGTGGCGAGGCCTAGCTTCGCATCACTCGCCATACCAAAAATAGCTTTGCAAGCTAGCAGACAGGAAAGAAAAGGAGAGCCACTATCTCTAACGAAAAAAGAAATCTTTCTAAAAACCACAAGTAAAAAACTTCAAAATGTTCTATGAAATGATTTTCTATTTGCGGAAAACACCTCCAAAAACTGATCTATAAAATCTTTATCTAATTTTTAACGTCTTGTGCCACCCGAAGGAAAGCATACAAATTGTTCCATCGAAGGACCCAAAGTTAGTTTAGTGAGCCTATGAAAAATGCGCAAAAGGTGAATAAAGCAAAAAAAAACATTCGGCATTTAAGCGACAAAAACATAAAAAGAAAAATCATAGGCCGCCAATTTTTTTTTTCGAAACGTATTATTTGAAGTTGGAAACAAACAGGTCCTAGTCAGATACGAACTCAAGATCTTTGTCGCCCCACGCCTATTCGTTACTTCCAGACCAAGTGTGCTGGAAACATTTAGAAAAAAGAAAAAATTATGAACCAAGATACCAAGTGATTCAAGTGTTTCTGTTAAACAACCCAAAAATATTTATATCCCAATTTGATAACGCTTGCTAATTGCAAGCTTAAAATTTTTGCTGAAAAATTTTTAGTTAAAACACATCAAAACCTAGAAAATTTCATCCTTAGTCTCAGATGAGGCTGATAAATAGCCTTAATATGAATTGAGAATCGAAACTAGTCATAACAAAAAATCCTACTAAAAAATTTTTTTTAAACCAAACTTTCCTCAAATCAAACTAAATCTGGCAAAAGATTCAAATATAGTGTTCGTTCGTATGGCTAAAGCAATATAACATCAGCCGAATCCTTTTTACTGACAAAAATGAATGAAGAAATTCAAAATTAGATTAGGTTCTCAGAACAATTTTCAATTAACGGGGAAATTGTTTCAATCAAATTATAAAACACCTAAGCTTTGGAAAAAAACGTCTCGAAAAGCGCAACATCCCAAATAAAATGCTTTATCTTTTTCTCAATAAAAATAATTTTCTCAAAAATATTTGGAAAAATAATAAATACCTCAAAAGAACTGAGAAAATGCTTTATTTGGGTTTTCAAGAAACTGAGCAGCAAAAGTTGTAGCAAAGTTGCTAACGGGAAAAAATTGTCTGGTACCAGATCACAAGTCATTTGTCGTCGCAAGTGAAATTAAACAAATAATTCCAGGATATGTCAAAACTTCAGCCGCGAATTTTTAGTATTGACGAGGAATCGACCAAAAATTGAAAAAATTTTGTTCGTTACATCGCCTGAAAACTTAAAATTGCAACTCCCCCCCTGTTTATGCAAAACCAAGCAAACTTGTGGCTCGGGTATTATATGTACGGAAAAAACGCACTTTTTGGATTCAGTTTTTGCATACAAAATCAGATAAACTACAAACAATTATAAAATTTGCTCGAGTGATATATCACTTTGAAGCAGGGGCGGATTTGGGTTGGCGGACGCACCCCCCCTCAGGATTGGACACCCTGCAGACCCAAAGGGTCCCCCTTTGGTACTTTTTAAGAAATCCACTTTCGGCCGACCGACCCTAAAATTTTTCTAAAGGCGCCTTTGGCGCCAATATTAACTATTTTTTGAGAGGGAGCGCGCGCCAAAAAAATGCGATTTTTTGTCAAAATTTTTCGAAAAATTGCCCAAAAACGCCTTTTTGACAGTTTTTTGCTTTGGGATATCTCAGTGCTTTGGGAGAGCTCAGTGTTTTTGGGAGAGCTCAAAAATAGTGCTTTGGGAGAGCTCAAAAAATCAAAAAAAAAATCGATTTCTTTTTGAAATTCCGCCCCCCCTCGAGAAAATCCTGGATCCGCCCCTGTTTTGAAGCACTTTCAGTTTTCATTTGAACTTCATTAAAGTTTTTCATGAAGTTTACTCTGTCGAGAGGAACATTTTTGATTTTTGTTCTTCGAAGTTAAGCAAATGATTAACGCTTATTAGATGGAAATCGATAATTTAAGGCGTGTATTATATAGTTTCACTTCAAAAACACTATTTTAAAGCTTCATTTGGCGTATCCTTGTCACTAAAAAAATTTAAAAAAAGTGGAATGTCGTAATAGATTTGTACTGAAATTTGTTTGAAGTACAAACGATCTTTCGTTTTTGTCACTCCGCGCACAAAAAAGAAACGACACAGATTCGAGAAGAAAACCTTTTCTATGAATCTGATCAGTTTTTTGGGTGCACTGGCAGAACCATCAGCTGTGCATTTTATTCGTTTACAATCAGTGGAGTCAAAACAGTTTTTATACACCCAGAACGAAAGCTGCCTTTTTTGCGCATTTTTGGAGCCGTACTTTGAATTGAGCATTTTAGCAAAACTATCAGCAATTAATGTGATAGATGCGGTACAGATTAAATCGTTTGAAAAAAAATTATCTTTAAATCAACGAAACTATCAAAAAGGGAGTTAGGTTGACAAATCACCACTAAATCGTGTTGTCCTAACTCACGTATTTCACTAGATCTACAGAAAGAAATCGAAATTTCCTCAGATTTTCGTTCAGAGCAGGGGAGGATCTAATATTTCTCTGTCCATGGCCCATCTAGAATTTTTTCAGCTTCTACAGTGATTTCTGTTAATTATGACTGCTTCTCATCAATACTAACAGTTTCAGCTTATTAATCGCTAGAAAAAGCTCAAAATCTTCAATCGTGCATATATTATCAATCTTCATTTTGTATTAACTGACCTCCTTCTTGAAGCTCAATTTTTTTCAAACTTGCCAGCTATGCAAAGTTCTATGCAAAACTTTTTGTCATCGTCGAGGTTTCAATATGTTTCTTTTCTAAAAAAAAATCTGTTTTATTCGGGGTTCAATTTAATTTAATTGATTTCATAATAACATTGTCTTTTGAAACCAATTAGCTTTGGTTTATCTCAATTTTCAGCGAAGAAAAAAAAATGGACTTTGCTCAGTGTTTTATTCCTTTTAAGCATTTTTCTATTTTACTGAAGCTGGAAAACGTTATCAAAATTTTTTGTTTCCAAAAACTATGAAAATATTTCCAAAAATTAAAATCTGTTTCAAAAAAAATAAAGGCACATTGGCAAGGTATGAAAGGAATTGCAAATTTTCTTGTGCAAAAAAAACTCAGCCAATAGAAAATTTTTCTGATTCTGATTTGATAGAAATGTTCCACCATTCGATATCTCAATTTTGAGAACATCCAATCTATCAGCTCAATAATAGCTAAAAACCTTCTAACACAATAGAAAAAACAAATGCTTTTGAAATTCACTATTTTGAAAAAATTGATCTCATAGTTTTAATTTAAAAATCATAGACTTGATCCAACAAATCATGCTGTAATGACTTGGAAGACTTATAACTGAATTGTAAGTTATAAATTCAATCCAATTTACCAGAAAACAACCTAAAAATTGAGGGGTAATTTTCACATATTTTATATGCTGATTGCTACAATTTACTTCTACCTCATAATAGGCTGGAATGATGTTCTCATGACGAAGAACCCCAATAATGAAACTTTTTAACTGATAAGAATCAATAGAAAATTAACCTATCTGATGTTATTTTCCCAACAGTTGAAAACATATACAATTTGAGCCAAAACTTGGAATATCAAAAAAAAATTCTGTGTTCACAAAAGGGCTATCTGAACAAACTACTAGTTTGTTAAGATAGCCCTTTTGTGAACACAGAATTTTTATCAATCAACATATAAAATATGTGAAAATTACCCCTCAATTTTTGGTTGTAGTCTGATAACCGTCTCGGTCACTTACCACTTTGGAATATTGCTGCAAACAGCAGAAAATTTTTAAAACCGACCATTTAAAAAAACTATTTGAAAATTTATTAAATAATTTTTGTAGCTGCTGGTTGATATTTATCCAAATCAAATGGGTTAATAGTTATACTGGTTTTCACCCCAGTATAAGTCCCACCTTAGACCCGCCTTAGACATTTTGCCCTTTTTAAACTTATTGGCACATTTCGCCACATGACCACCTATTTTAAAAATTTTAAAAAATCAGTTTTTTAAAGACGATATATTAGGCCATAAATTAGGCCATAAATAACGGTGGCTAAATACGCGTCGGTCCTTCAACACAAATGACCGCCATGAGCGTTTTCATAATTAATTGACGTCTCGGTAACGAGTTGCTTTGTACCAAAAAAAATCGCGACTAATTGTATAAAACGATTGCCATCAGAATGAAAGTTTTGAAGCAAACTTACCCGAAATTCAAGTTGGATTGCTTATCGACAGCATTTGTTCCGCCAATGATAATGGGGATTAATCTTTGTCTTCGGGCAAGTTTTTTTTTTCACGCGAAATCAGATGCCAAATAAAATCATTGAATTGGTCAAATGATGCCATACAAATCCTATTCCAATCCAGATTCAGACAACCTTCAAAAACTTTGATACTTGTCCTAGTATCGAGAAAAAACGGTTTGAGTAGAATACCAATCCTTCAAGGATCCTTTAGGGAGGCCTAAATCGGGTAGAGGCTATATCCTTGGGCCGCCGCAAGTCCTTAAATTTAGCTCCTTTCTTTAGCAACCTTAGCAACCGCGAATTTAGTATCAAAAAGTTTTGATTTTGAGGACCCCTTTGACAATAAAAGGCTGTTTCCCTGGCAGTTTTTTTTTTCAAAATTTTTATGTTTTTTTTGTCCCAATTCCGGTAAATATTATTTAAAAAAATTGTAAACTTTCGTATTGTCGTTGTGAACTTTCGACTACCAATATTGTGACAAGGTGAGAGCATAATTTTACCACACTGTTGACCATTTCAAGTCATGTTTTTTTTTTTTTTTTTTTTCAAATTGTGTCCTTCATATTCCACTATTTCACTTTGCGCAGTTAGAGGCAATGTAAAACTGATATTTTCAATAATCTGAGCATTCACATCTCAAGAACCCTAACCTGGCGGTGTTTATTTGTAAACAAATGCAATGAAGCAAGCTACTTGAGAAACCAAATATCATGCAACATTTTGGTTTGAAAAATTGAGTTTGTTTTGTTTCAATAAGAGATCTTCTAGCTGACTGTAATATTATATGGGTCTTCTCTTTTTTTTGCTTCTAATAATAGGTTAATCGCAATCGCAGCATTCTGCGTCGCTAGTTCGATCGAAGACCGTAAAATTACTTCTTTCCTCCCGGGATTCTGAGAGATTAAAACGGTTGTATATGAATGTTTTTGGACAACTTTGGGACTGCCTGCTAAATATCAACTTAATTTTGCTGCACGTATCTTTGCAGATTCATACCGGGATCAGGAACTACAATTTAACGAAGGGTTGCAGCATCTGAGAATCTGAATAGCCTATCCTATCGTACTGAGAATTATTTCCCGGTCCTTTTCAATTACGATTGCAGCATTAAAATTATCCTTAAAAGTCTCGGAGTGACCGAAAGCAAGAGTTGTTCAACAATCCTGCAAAAGGAATCGCTTTGAATCAAAAAATGACAGGGCACTCTAATTGATAGCGATTGATCAAATTTTGTGTTTTTCTTTATAGACGAGAAACACACGGAAGTTGTTGATGAAGATTTGAATGTGTGTTAATCAGCATGATGTGAGATAAGATGCGTTTAACCAAAAATATCTGGTGATGTGCAAACAATTATAAACAAAGACAGCCATTAGTCCTTGAGCAGGAAAGTACACCACGATCAGGATTATCGGCAGACTACATACCCGATGCTGATCAGCGTCTCAAAGTTCATGTTTTGGCGTGAGCTGCAAGTGCATAAGGTGGAACGAAGTTGAATTAAGTAAGGGTATTATGATAGTATTGCTTATATCTCGTGTTGCTTGTATCTCGTGTAAAGTTAAAGTTATCTTAGTGTTATAGCTAAAACTGTATTTTGTTGTTAGGAATGAATTCTTATCTCAGTCATATTTTTTATGAGAATTAGCCGATATATTATGAGAACGAAACTGAAAGGCCGTGATATTTTCCAGCCCGTTCATCTTCGGTCACATCTCCACCCTGTTCAGCTTAAAACTGCAACCAACTTTGGTTAGTTTGAAAAAACAAACGCTTCCTCCAGTTTTTTGAGATTGTGATATACATCCAAAGCTTTATCGCTGCAAACAAAACTGCCTGTATCTCAATAGAGCGGCTTGACGTTGAGGTTGGGTTTTTTTCAAAGAGTAAAAATCGAACATGACTTCGTAGGCGAGATCCAAAATGACTGCTTCAAGAGTTGTCGGTTCATTTCAATGTTTTACGGTAACATGGGACATTAGCAAGATTTTCGTCAAATATCTCGAAGCATTTCATTGAATTTTTGCACAGTTTTGGCAGTATATTGTTTTCATTCCATACAAAGCTTAATTTTTTTTCTATTACGCGTCGACTCAATCGTTTCACCACACACAGTTTATTCATGTTCTTGTAGAAGTTAGATCAAAATACATTTGTGGCGGTTTTTCTGAATAAAGTGTTTCGCTCTACAAAAGGAGCCGTCAGTTTTAATGCCGAAACATCAGCATCCAATGCAAGTGTGTGATATCCCCAACTAGTTCTAGGTATAATTGAAGTAGTAGTAGATGTTGGAGCTGAAGTGGGTGGGGGGTCCCTGCAGACCCCCATGTTTTAAAATTGGGAATAGAGCATCCGGTCTGCAAGCTATGTGTTAAGATAAGGAATAGATTTCACCATGTAATAAGATATGGAAAAGAATTGGTAAGGTTTCGCGGTTTGTGTGATGGTAAGAGAATGGTAAGAAAAGGAGTATGTTTTTATATTTTGTGTGGAAATGTCCACTTTTTTCGCAAAAATTTCGGCGCTCGTTATCTAATTGGCTAAAATCAATGGTAAATTACATGTAGGTTTTGGAATGAGGGTCATGTAATTGTTTTTTTTTGGTTCATGGTGAGTCAATGTTAAAAATTGGATTTTATCTCGAAAAAATGAAATCGTTTAACACGATAAGATTTGGTATAAATCAACCTTATAAGTATTTTATTAGATGAACTTACTTTTTAAAACAACGTTTTATCTACCTGAAACTAGGTTGAAACCCACTGAAATTTCAAAACGTACTAAAACTTCGAAACTTGAGAAAAAAACGTTACAAGGAAAATATATAAATCACTGCGTCGATTTTCCAGTTTATCGCAACTTTATAATGAAGAACCAACACAAATCTACCTCGTACATAAATTAAATTTTTGCCATCTCTTCTTATCAGTTTGTTACATTGCATCAACGTTTTTGTATGAATTCCATCATCCTAAACTTGCCTTTTTGGATAAAAGTAACTAAGTCCTTTCATTGTTTGTTCATTTGTGGCCACCATATGGTTTACGGTTCTCAATTCTCTCTTTGTGGATGTTAGGTTGTTTGCTGCATCGATCACTCTTCTGTACTTTGACATGCGTCGATCTTCAGATTCATCTAAAACTCTTTTGTTCAAACTTTTACTACTGAATTTGAATTTATCTGATCTGTTGTCATAACAGCAATTTGTCTTGCTACAGAAAAATAACATTTCTGTACATCTAAATTACTCTTTGAATAGTCTTGGCTCCCGTTTTCTGTGCTTTTAATGCGTACTGCAATTCGTTCGAAGGAAGACATTAGATTTTGCATCTACCTTGAAAGGTTCTCTGCGATCATTTTTCCCCATTTTTTCCCTAATAGCTCTATGATCTGGTTGGATATAGTCATATAAGTTTTCTTCAGCAAAGCCAAATTAAAGTGAGTGTGTGTCTATCCCAACTGTTCAAATTTTTTATCATCGCAGAACTTGTCAAAGAAGTTGTAATACAGCTCCAACATTCTCAGTATTGCATAGTGTAGTATAAAAAATCCAACAATGATGGGTTCTCTCTCTTCAATGGTTGGTTTCAGCACTTCAACCTCATAAAAAATGTTCTCAACTGTGTTCAGTTTTTTAAATATTGGTTCATTGATTGCCTTATGAGTTTTTTCATCGTTCAGATATTTTGTGATTGTATGCGTGGATCTATCTATGATATGATGTCCTGATTTCCAAGAAATTACCTAGAACTTTCATTGTTTCTGCTACAATTCCTGGCAGAGGGTTTTCATCTCAATCTCTTCTAGCATCAACCAGTGACTGTTTAAAACTGTGGAAACGTTTTTGAGATGAGTACTGAACAAAATGGTAAATTTTGTTGCACTGCAAGCCAAGTTCCAAATAAAAATTGAACAGAGGAGATATAATTGTTCCATTTTCTATCTTGAAACTAAATATCAGCCTTCTCTGATGATGTTTCAACACTTCGTTCTCGATTGCATAATTTTTCATGTAGTCTCCTTTTTAGTTTGTTCCAAGTTCAGTGTTATGAAAACTGGAGGAAAATTGGCAAATTTAGATTGTAGTTCATCTGGCACAACTACATTGCACTGAAGATAACCAAATTAGGATCCATTTTTTTTTGCTAAAAACGATCCTATAAAAAAAGAAGATTTTTGATCTTGTCAACGGTTTTAAATGTTTCCCACTATTCTCATTCCCATCTTTCTTCAATCTCATATTCTTTCTCTTTAAAATCTTCCCGTCTCATATCATCCATCTCTCTCTTCTTATTAAATCGTTCAATATCCTGATGTGTCAACGAGGGACGAGCTTCTTGACAGGAACAGAAATGGTAATATTCCGTTGCGCCGAACACTGCTTTGCAGAGATCACAATAACCGTCCATATCAAAACAGTCAATTTCTTCTGTTTTCCAGATGTGAAAAAGCTCTCAGCTTTCAATCTGGTCTTGATTCCTGGTAGAAAGATTGCACATATTCTCAAAATTGCGAGATCGGTTATTTCTAGCTTCAAATTTCTGCATATCGGTGTCAAACTCCCATCTCGTGTGCAGCATGTTGGCATATCTTGACATATTGAGAAAGGGTAAAGCTGGCTTGCATCAAGTCCAACAATTGATTTACATATATTTGATGAATTTCTGATGAATTTCTCATCAACTACAGCTTTTCGAGTGAAAACAAGGGAAAATCCACCGGCCGTGTCTTCTCGAGTCTTTATCACTTTCGCAAATTGGATAAAACATTTGATTTGTAGATTTGATTAGACATATCTTTGCTATATTGGGAAACGTACATCCAAGTTTTAACATATCTATCCCCTTGTTATGATAAAACTGAATCCTTTTCTGCTTTGCTTTCAGGGATGGAACAACATGCTTGTTGTTGTATCACTTCAAAAAGTCTTTGCACACGGTCAATCCGCTTTTCTGCCAAGTATCTTGTAAGTTATTGTAATTATCCAAACGAGATTGGGGTACAGTCCTGATTTGCATATTTTCCAGCGCTTGCTGCTCGTCATTTCCATGCTTTCTCAGATTCTCATTTTCATGTCGTATGTCGTAGTAACGGCTCAGGTAAGACAGAGTCCGGACATCCCATAGAGATGATTTTCAGCAAAGCAGCAAAAATTGCCTTATTTGTGATCATCTTGAATCGCCACTTTTTGTTTTGTTGTTCTTGAGTACAAGGCTCCACGATATCATTTTCTTCTACTTTCCCTTGAAGCTTTATCAAGTCTGCTTTAGTACAAGCAAATAGGGTTTTTCAATTAGAGTATTGTTTTCATGGGCGTAGAAATATTGGTATTCACCAGTCTCGATATTTTAAAAAACAATCCTCAGAGCAATGTTTTTGCTGCGGAACCGAGCTTGTTGAAGACTTCTGGAATTTTTTCGTTGATTAGTTCAGTTTCTACCTTATGTCTACCTTATATCTCCCCTAAGTTGAATACCCTATGTGTCCAATTTACAATCTCCGTGTACACCAGAAAATGTTGACAAGCACTAAGTTCCTTTTCAGTTTTCCACCATCCGCCCCTTCTTCCTCCACAATCTTGTTTAAGTCCGCTACGAAAGCACTAGGTTTCCGTTGCTTAGCTCCATGTTCCTTTCTCCGATAATGATGGACATAGTAGTAATTTGGGAACTCTTGTTCACAAGAAGAACAAACCGTTGACTGCTTGGAAGTTGATGAAGCATTTTTTTTGGCCATTTGATAGTACATTTCTAGTTGATTGCAAGTGAATTACTTATAGTCAGGACAAAAAAAAACTCCTTTAGCACATATTTTCTGAAGTCAAGCTGCATGCGCCCTAATATGTATAAGTCTACAATCTCCACACTATATTTTTTCGTTGTGGTTAAGTCCAGGAATTATCCAAAAAAATTTAAACTGGGAAACCATTTCTAACAGTTACGTCATCGCCTACTCAGTTATCCCTTTCTGGTCATGACGTCATTTTTTCTATATAAATAACACCTGCGAATTTTTTCTTTTTTTTGGACATTCTTTAAATCAAAGTGACGCCAAAACCCACGTAATTCTCCTTCATGGTAATGACGTCATCCTTTAAATATAAGTGACTTCAGTACCTACGCAATTTTCAATATATGGTAATGACGTCGAAAAGGATCGACTGCGAAAGTTTCTTTCGAAAGTTCTACAATTTTTCAGGGAACATTTCAACCAATCAGTACTGAGCAGTTTCTAGACATAACTTTGGACAAAATATAATCATTATTTGGAAAATGTCATTTAAAAACATTTGATTTTCCTCGAGTTACTCGAGAAGAAAAATTAAAATTTTCCGCGTGAGAACTTTATTGATGAAATAGATGTAGATTCTTAATTTTTTCACATTTTTTTTGCCTTTTATGTTGCCCAAATTAGAGTTCTCCGACTAAGCAAAGGTCTTTTCAGGGAAACTTACACATTCAAAGAGTTTACTTTGGAACCGAATATTGAGAATCAAAGTTATTCCCGATTCCCATTTCCCAAATTGGTTTAAAAATCCCCTTCAAAGTTCTGTATTCCTCTATTTCTTTACAGTTTTTTTGAAGTTCAAAATCTTGCTTGACAAAGTATGGAAAACTATTTCCAGAAATTTGCTTTGGAAAGTTCATCCATTTCGAGCTATTCTCTCAAATTAACATCAAAATCAAAGAATTTCAATAACTTATCAATTATCAACAATTTCTCCTTGACAATACACAAAACAGTTCAAATGAGTTGATGCAAAAACTTGTGGAAATGCTTTTTTTAGTTTTCTATCTTTTGTTAAAAATATTGGTAAATTTTTGTACGGCAAACAACGTATGGCCGTTTATTTTTGCGATTGCTTTTGTGTATTTGTTTGCTGACTTGCAAGACTTAAGTCCTCCACTTAAGTACAATTTTAATATAAATTGGATACGATTTTGATCGGAAACGACAAATTGAACAAACTACCTTTAACGTAGATTTATTCCTGATTGGATATGATTTGATTTCAATTTTTCCATACAAGGGAGCTGCATTCACTTTGGATACGACTACCGTACATAGAAGAAAAATCTATTCTGATTGAATAAATCCACACACACACACACACAAGTCAAGCTGCATGCGCCCTAATATGTATAAGTCTACAATCTCCACACTATATTTTTTCGTTGTGGTTAAGTCCAGGAATTATGCAAAAAAATTTAAACTGGGAAACCATTTCTAACAGTTACGTCATCGCCTACTCAGTTATCCCTTTCTGGTCATGACGTCATTTTTTCTATATAAATAACACCTGCGAATTTTTTCTTTTTTTTGGACATTCTTTAAATCAAAGTGACGCCAAAACCCACGTAATTCTCCTTCATGGTAATGACGTCATCCTTTAAATATAAGAGACTTCAGTACCTACGCAATTTTCAATATATGGTAATGACGTCGAAAAGGATCGACTGCGAAAGTTTCTTTCGAAAGTTCTACAATTTTTCAGGGAACATTTCAACCAATCAGTACTGAGCAGTTCCTAGACATAACTTTGGACAAAATATAATCATTATTTGGAAAATGTCATTTAAAAACATTTGATTTTCCTCGAGTTACTCGAGAAGAAAAATTAAAATTTTCCGCGTGAGAACTTTATTGATGAAATAGATGTAGATTCTTAATTTTTTCACATTTTTTTTGCCTTTTATGTTGCCCAAATTAGAGTTCTCCGACTAAGCAAAGGTCTTTTCAGGGAAACTTACACATTCAAAGAGTTTACTTTTGAACCGAATATTGAGAATCAAAGTTATTCCCGATTCCCATTTCCCAAATTGGTTTAAAAATCCCCTTCAAAGTTCTGTATTCCTCTATTTCTTTACAGTTTTTTTGAAGTTCAAAATCTTGCTTGACAAAGTATGGAAAACTATTTCCAGAAATTTGCTTTGGAAAGTTCATCCATTTCGAGCTATTCTCTCAAATTAACATCAAAATCAAAGAATTTCAATAACTTATCAATTATCAACAATTTCTCCTTGACAATACACAAAACAGTTCAAATGAGTTGATGCAAAAACTTGTGGAAATGCTTTTTTTAGTTTTCTATCTTTTGTTAAAAATATTGGTAAATTTTTGTACGGCAAACAACGTATGGCCGTTTATTTTTGCGATTGCTTTTGTGTATTTGTTTGCTGACTTGCAAGACTTAAGTCCTCCACTTAAGTACAATTTTAATATAAATTGGATACGATTTTGATCGGAAACGACAAATTGAACAAACTACCTTTAACGGAGATTTATTCCTGATTGGATATGATTTGATTTCAATTTTTCCATACAAGGGAGCTGCATTCACTTTGGATACGACTACCGTACATAGAAGAAAAATCTATTCTGATTGAATAAATCCACACACACACACACACACATTTGAGTTGAAGGTATTCCTCACTTTCAAATAAAAATCATCTTATTTTCAATTTAACTACCGTCAACTAGCTGCTCGCTCAGCTCTAAACATTTTAAATTCAACTTAAATACCGTCAACTACCTCCTCTCTCAGCAATATATTATTTTTATTCTGTAGCTTTTTCTCATATTATTGCTCAAAATGATCTTGTCAGTGCAAAAAAGGAACCTTGTGTACTCGGTAGAATTATTGCCTGATCTAGTACAAATGCAAGTGCGACAGACTGTCTCTGGAGTTTTAATTGACACCAATGGACATCCCAATCCACGTCTGGCACATGTTGGAAGTGATGCGAAGGGATTTCATCGAACATCGTATTTTGCAGGTTCCCATCAGTCAACGATTGCAGAACAATTTGAGATGGACTATCTCGAGGTTTCTGACTCCTGGCCCGAACTTGTAGACAATTGCCTCTCTCCCTGGAAAGAAGATGGATCCGTGGAGAGGGCTTCTCCGTGCCAAGGACACCAATCAATGAACCACCAAGACAACCATCGGCGATGGAGGCAAAACCAGCTTTGCGCTCCATTAAGAATTTGCAAAACTCTTCAGCTGCTCGACAGCTCTTTGATTTGAAAATAATTTGGTTGTTGTCTTGTGTTTTGTAATTCATTTTTCTTTGCATCTAGTGTTTTTATTTTCAAGATATAGGAACAAACGGGCAAAGTAACAGGTAATTAAAAAATTGGTTGTAACAACTTTGCATCCGGATTAAAAATCAAACTAACTTTGCATTTGGCTAAGTTTTTTACAACACTTTATTGTTGCAAAATTGATTAAAAATCAAAAAAATTTGAACTTCTTGTAAAAATTTTTGCATTTTTGATGAACACATGAAAAAAAATCATAACAGTTTTTGCATTCATGATAATAACTGAACAATAAATCTTGCGCCGCGCAACATTTTTTGCAATTTTTTAATCACACATGATAAAAAAAAAGCAAACTTTTTTTGCATTTTAAGAAAATTTTTTATAGCTTTTTCGCATTTTAAAGAGAATCGTAACAAGATTTTCTTGCCAAAAGAGATTAAATTTATGATTTTCGTTGTTATAAATTTAATCAGTAAAACAGTTTTTCAACAGTGTATGTTGATCAAAAATATCAGAAATAACAATGTATTAGGATTGGTAATAGCGCTCAAAGTCATCAATTATGAAAAAAAAAAATTTCCAATTATTTAACAAAATTTTTACAATAAGCTTTTCACATTTTCGCATTTCCATAAAAAAAGAGAAATTAAGTTTTTGCATTTGTTAAGGTTTTGCACACTTATTAAAAAACACAAAACCTTTTTTCCACATATAAAAGAAAACAAAGAAAACTACGAATTTCAACAAAAAATCAACCAAATATATCGCAACTGGAAGAAAACTGAAACAAGTCTTTCTTACACTGTTGATAATTAAAAATTATGAGCTTCTTGGTTCTTAATTTGAAGCATTTATGTTGATCAAATACATCAGAAAAAAAAACGTATTAACATAAGGGCTAGAATTCATCAAAATCGCTTTTTTTACTATAATTTATCACGTTTTTCACAAAATTATTTGAATTTTTGTCAGATGATTAAAAAAACAATAAATAAGTTAGGTTCTCGCATATAGTTTTTGAAAAACCACAAAAAATTTAATTTCTCAAAAATTTTTTGCACCTTGTATAAAATCGATTGAAAAATTTGCATACCCGATGAAAAACCCATTTCAAATTTTGTACCTTATTTGTTAAAGATTACATAAAAACTCAAATCTTTAAAATGAAGCAATATTAAATTTGACATATTTCAAAAGTGAAAAGAAAAATTGACACGCTCCTATTTACAGAACCATCATTGTAAAAATCAACAATTTTCAACATTTTCAAGTATGAGTTTCGAATCCTTTCCAAAAAGATCAGCCGAGCGTCTTGTGAGACTCAAGCTTCTGAATAGAGCTTGGATGTTGTCTTTTGAGAGTTTTTTTTGGCACAATGTTTGTAAAATATTCCAAAACAAAACTAAGAAAAATCCATAGAATAGTGAAAGTTTTCACCAGCAAAAAAGAGGTCATTAACTTTTAGAATCTACACATTAACACTTGAACTAGACATTAACACAAAAGAGTTCTTTGAGAAATCATTGCACATTAACTTCTAGAATCTTCTAAAATCTACAAAAACACATTAAAAATGTATCCAATCAGTCTTCCACATCAAACTCTAGGGTGATGAAATTGACTAAATAACTTGGTGAATTTAGATTTTTTGCTATTTCTTGTTTTCAAATCTGAATAAAGCTACTCAATCAAAGTTGTGCAAAAAAGAGTTCTTTCAAGTAAACTCTTCGTTTTTCAGGTAGTTTTCCAAAACTAACTTTGTTTCAACAAAAAATCTGTACATATCTCGTACAAAATTCATAAACAAAAAATCCATCAATATGTTAAAACAATATGTTGTCCTTTTAAATCAGTGAGGCTGAAAGATTTGAAAAAAGTTCAATCTTTTCAGATGGTTTTGGAGAATGAAAACAACCCTTTTTTCAGCTGGTATTTAGACACATCCGACAAGAATTGTTTCTTTTTAACGAACAACTATCCCGAAGTTGAAACCAATCAAAATAGAACGAACGAGTTCCTGCTTCCAGTTTGAAAATGGTAACGAATCTATCAAGATTCTCAAAATTAAAAAAAAAACCTACCAAAGTAATGAACAAGAAATCATAGACCTTTCGTAATAGAGAGACCTCGAGAGTAAAAGAACCAGAGAACACTGAAAAGAATTAGTTATGTCTAAGACACCTTCCAGAAAAACAAGGGTTTCATATGACTCAATTGAAAAAACTTTTGATGGAATTGCGGATCTGCGATACGGAAACAGTTTTCATTTTCTTAAAAGTGAAAATTTACTACAATGGAAAGTTTTTGAAGAAATGGTTGAGTTTGACATCTTTTACAGAAATTCGAAGAAGTGTTTCAGTCCCCTTAAAATTTCCCTGCTTGATTGGCAAAGAAAAACGAAACAGCTCATGATAAAAGGTACATGAAAGAATTAAAAATTATTCAACAGGATAAATTATGTCTGTTGAGAAGAAAACATGGTGGTACAAATGAAGAAGCAGGTGACAACAATTTCGAAAATTAACTCAAAACTTGTTTTGATTAGAAACCTTTTTTCTAGCACATTTAAAAAATTCCTATTCACAAGTATATTACAATTTTCTTGATTATGGACTGATTTTTTTGAAACAAATTGTTGTTTTATATTGATATAACTGTGAAAGCTTTTGAAGGAACTTTTACCATATGTTTATTAGCTCATCACAAAGCTTACATAATCTCTTTGTCCAGAACCATGATCATCAATAAAGCAATCAAGTTTTTTAAACAAATCAGTTTCATATTTTGAGTTTTGACCTTTTCGAATTCTGTCCAGAAATGCTGAACCAAGAGTTTGGGCGGAAGCTTGCTTTTGATTAGAGCTTAGATAGTATCTCTTGAACTTTACTTGTCTTTGGAATTTTTCGATGCAACAATGATTGTGTAAAATTTGTGTTTGTACAAATTGTAAAGACAAACAACTTCTTGATTAATGTAATGATTTTAATCTATTCTTTTAAGACTTTGATTGAGAGAGGTTCCTACTACGATTAAATAGAACTTGCAAACATCTAAGAAACAAAAGGAAACATGAGTAGACATGCAATAATCTTGCCTTACTATTGTTTTTCGTAAAACTTGTTGGAAACAAAAAAAAAATAATGATTTTCAGATGGTTTTGGAGAATGAAAACAACCCTTTTTTCAGCTGGTATTTAGACACATCCGACAAGAATTGTTTCTTTTTATTGAAAAAGCTCCTACAGTTCAGTTCAATCTACTATTATGAATGAAATTTATAAAAGAAACGAACAACTATCCCGAAGTTGAAACCAATCAAAATAGAACGAACGAGTTCCGGCTTCCAATTTGAAAATGGTACCGAATCTATCAAAATTCTCAAAATTAAAAAAAAAATACCAAACTAATGAACAAGAAATCATAGACCTTTCGTAAATTGTTGTTTTATATTGATATAACTGTGAAAGCTTTTGAAAGAACTTTTACCATATGTTTATTAGCTCATCACAAAGCTTACATAATCTCTTTGTCCAGAACCATGATCATCAATAAAACAACCAAGTTTTTTAAACAAATCAGTTTCATTTTTTGAGTTTTGACCTTTTCGAATTCTGTCCAGAAACGCTGAACCAAGAGTTTGGGCGGAAGCAAACAACTTCTTGATTAATGTAATGATTTTAATACTTTTAAAACTTTGATTGAGAGAGGTTCCTAATACGATTAAATAGAACTTGCAAACCTCTAAGAAAAAAAAGGAAACATGAGTAGACATGCAATAATCTTGCCTTACTATTGTTTTTCGTAAAACTTGTTGGAAACAAAACAAAATAATGATTTTTAAAATTATTTTCTGAATAAAAGCTGAAGAGAGCTTGACACATGGCAATTGCCATCTGGAAGAATGATTTTTGTCGAAAATTTTAGGGGAAGTAACGCCTACGCAGTTTCCAGATCTGGAAACTTCCTTAAAAGAATTCCACATTTGGTACTACTTATTTATATGGAAATCATGATGACTCATAATGTTTACTTTCATTTTCATTTAATCTCAAAATCTTTTCACTCACTTTTCCTTATCTGCTCATTTTCCTAACAAAAATTTACTCCAGAAAAGACACTAGTCCTATTTAAATTGAACTATCAATTAAACAAACATGAAATGGGAAAATATTATTTTGAACCATGCTTCCAATCGCTAAAGAAAAATGACTCGGGGCAATTTCGCAGCAAGTCTACCTTGGAGAAAAAAATGAGAGAGGATATAAGCAATGCGGAATATCGTTTCTTACGATCCTGAAAGCCTTGGTCTCAAACAAATATATGAAGCCAAACCTGGAAAAGAATCAACTATGGATCAGGTGCTCGACATCTGTAATAGAGTATACGAAATAACAACATACGACAAAGGAGGATGGTTGTCACAATCAGGAAGTACAGTGTGAACAAGCCACCCTACATTCAGATTCGACTTTTTCTGCAAAGGAACAAGAAGACTTGAAGCAAGTTGTCTATGTCAATAATACTTTAATTGAACTCAAAGAACTCGCCCAAATTGTGTGAGACTTTATGTTTGTTGATAATTGTAAAACTCAGTAATACTTTGTGATGTTTATTTTGCTTGGTAATTGAAAAATTTTGGTTTCAATCTACTTTCCGCACTGAAGTGTACATCTAGAGCTACAAATTGAAAAAAAAATTGGCTGAGTATATAAACTAAAAATTAGTTGGTTTTCCAGAGTTTCTTTAACAAATGACTAAAACAATCTGTTTTCCTGCTGTTTTCATTCAATTTTTGTCTAATTTCCATAATCGGTTGCCACATGCTGAAGTGCTTCTGCAAAAGACTTCAAAGTTTTGAGACATTTGTCACAATATGCAAGGGGCACATAATGTCCTCCAAGTTTGTGAACATTTTTGATTTGTCTCAAAAGGTTCTTGTTCGAAATTTGATGCGGAAGTGCAGGCATTGTTTTGTTTTCGACAATTTTGAAAAATTCAAAGAAAAGGGTCTGAATTCAAATTCAATAATATTTAGGGAATTTTATCACGTTTTTCATTAACCAGAGAACCTTTCAAAACTTTTTCAATTAAGAATTGTTGAAGTTGAGAAAACTAAAACCAAAAGTAAGAGTTCAAATTTTTGGCTTGAGATTTAATTGATTGCTAACCAAAAGTTTATGGGTTTTAGAGTGTAGGGGTTTTGACAGTTGATTGTCCGCGTTAGGAAAACATTAGAAAAGTTTTGTGGGTTCAATAGTTTCTTCAACAAACATTGACTTTGTTTCTTACTTCTGTTTTTTTCCTTGGTCTTTAGTGACAAAAATTTTCGTGAAAATCTTTCCGAATTTATTTCGTAATCTCTCAGAATGTAGTGAAAAATCTTTTCACATCAAAGCAAACTCGTAAAAGAAAACAGTTGTTGCCAAAATTTTGTGTGTCAAAATAGAGTAGGAAAAAATGTCTTAGTTTCAAATACTGTTTCAAAAACATACGAGTGCATATGTTTTGAGCATGAGTGAATGATTGAATTTATATGTACATGATTGTTTGCTTATGTATCAATGTATGTAATCTATTGGTCTTTTTAGTAATGTACAACTTTTGGAAACATAAATATATCGATTACACATTAAAGTTGAGGTATGGGCATTTCGTTTAGCGAGCATTAGCTAACCCGTACTGTGTTGTCGCTACGCTACTTGGGAATGCCTTTTTAGGGGTCTCAAAACGCAGTAAAGGTTGTGGTTGGTTATTTAGAAGTATTCGACAGACGAATTGTAGAGAGGCAAATTAAACGTTATGCCGTAAGCTGCTACAAAACATCAAAAGAGACATTTGTATCGATACTAGTCAAACTGTAAATTGTTTCTTCATTTCAGTCGGAGTTCGTAGGTAGCTCCCTGCCCTAATCGGAGAACTTCTGGCAAAACCAATCGTCACTGTCAGGTTTTGGTCAATATTCCATCCATGGAGTCATTCACTGAATTCGGCATATGTTCCACCACCTGAATGTTTTGCCCTCTATCAGTCAATTAAAATTCACGACAGTCTTCACAGATTTCAGGTAGAGTATTGTTTTGACATTGATCAGATGTGTTGTCGACTTTTCTCAACAAGTTACCCCAGCAGATATTCGTACTTTATGTGATCCCATCAGAAGTACCAATTTTTTTCTCGGCTTGCAGTCTACTAAAACCATCTCATCTTCATCAACGGACAATTAAAACATTTTCGGCTTTCAATTAAACTCTGCATGTGTCGGTTTTGAAGATCTCTTTGCTTCATCATTAGAGGTCCAAAATGGAAGGTCTGTCATGCATATAAATTTGAATATCTGCTCATAAAGACAAAATAGCAGTACAGACAATGGCTTTCTGCCATTTTGCATGATCGGTTTCCAAATACTGAAATGCTTCTGGAAAGATTTCAAAATTCTGAGATGGTTGTCACGAGATGCCATCGGCACATAATGACATTAATTTTTGTGAATGTTTTTGATATGCCTGCCCTGCAAAATTCTCGTTCGAGCACAGAATAGCTTCACGAAGGTTTCAATCATAATGGATTTTTGCCGCGGAACACTAGGCAATGCTTTGTTTTCGACAGTTTCGAAACTTTCCGAAATTAGAGTCTGAATTCAAGTTTAATAATAATCTGGGAATTTTATGAAATTTTTCATAAACCAGATAAACTTAATTTTAATCAAGAACTGTTGAAGTTGAGAAAACAAAAATGGAAAGTGAAAGTCAAGTTTTTGGATGGAAATTTAATTGATTGCCAACTAAATTTTTGTGGTTTCACATTGTAGACATTTTGAGTGTTGATTGATTGATTGATTGACTGTGTCATTGCTTTACAGGTTGTTTAGAACTTCGGGTTAGGAAAACCATTTCGAAAGCTTTGTGGGTTTCAAAGTTTCTTCAATGAACATTCATTTTTTTACTACTGCTGTTTACTTCCCCTTTGCTTTCAGTGATAAAATTTTCCGTGATTACCTTTCGGTTTATTTTTTCTAATCTTTCCGTATATAATGATAAAACTTTAATGTGTGAATAGTGTCGAATATAGTGTCAAAACCAATGCAAACTCAAAAAGTAAAACAGTTGTTGCCTGAACTCTTCAAGTCAAAATAGTGTAGGCAACAAATATGCGGTTACAAATACTGTTTTAAAAACTTTTTTGTGCATATATTTATGGGCATGAATCATGAATGAATGTATGTGTGCTTGATTGTTTGTTTATGTACAAATGTATGTACTCTATTGGTCCTTTTTTTAGTTAACATCTTTTTGAAACAACTTGTATTGTTTCTATCTAAGAACTGAGTCATGGCCGTTCGGTTGAGCGAGCATTAGCTGACCCGTAACTGTTTGTCGATATGCTCCTCGGAATGCCTACCCTTCAGTGAAGTCATGTGAAAAACTTATCAAGATGCGATTTTCTAAAAAACAGAATTGTGAAAAAAGTAAGTTACTTCTACAAAATTTTCTGTCTCCACATCCAGTGAAAGTTTTTTCAATAAACTTCCTGTGATGTACTGAAAAAATTTAGAACCCATGTTCAAGGGTCTTAACAAATCATAATTTTTTTGCCTTAATTTGACCCTATAATATCAATTCTTGGATTCAAAATCTAGTTAAAGTGTATCAAAAACCCTTCAAAGTCTAGTTAATGACTTATTAGGGTAGGGACACAATGTAAAAAAAAGTTAAATACTAGATCGAGAAACGTAGATGATTAAAAAGTTCCTTTTTCCTGGAAAATTTGATAATCGAAGAAAATAAGAAAGAACAAGTCTTCCAAAAAAAAATTTGTCTCAGCTTCTGATAAAACCATCATCTACCACCATCATTATTTGATCTCAGCATGGTTAAAATCAGTGTTCAACTTTCGAAAAAAAAACACCATGGTTTTGAATTTTTTTTCGAATTTTTACAGAAAGATTGTTAGTTTTTCAAGTGAAACTGATATTAATACATGGTATTAGGGCCTTGCAAAGTCTCAAAACCGTGACTATTATTTCGGATCACACCCTGCTAACCCCATAGGGCTCAAAGCGAAAAAACAGAGAGATGATGATACCAACCCATAAATCTGGATTGATAAACGGCTTGAAGATGAAGAGCCCTTCCAGTTTCCGATATACTTTGAATTAAAATAGGGTCGACAGTGAGCAATTGTAATTTTCTTTCTCTCAACTAGCAAAAGTACTTTCAGCACTTCTTAGGAATTTAAGTTTTTTTTTTCTCAGTTGTTTGAAATAAAAAAAATAATTTCTCTTTTTTCTCTTTTCTTCTTTTCTAGTTCACCGTTTCAACTATGATTGAAATTTCATACAACAAATTTCAATGCAAGGAAAACAGAAACAAAATTCAAATAATGAAAAAGTCAAAATTTAAAAAACCTAATCAAACTAAATCAAGAAGCTTCAAACTGATACAATGTCGATGGAAAAACTTTTTTTGCGTTTTTGCAGATCTCTAGATTGCAGTTTGCGTATGCGGGCCCATGTCTTAGTTCGTTGAGTCTGGCAAATCAATCGACTTAACATCACAGTAGGTTGTTCGCTCGGCCAATTCTCTGAAGTTCCCTCTCTAGTTTTTGTGGTATCGACTGACAATCATAGTCAAATATTATTTTTCTCGGCGAACGTTCAAAACACTCAGTATCTGTACCAGCAGTGCGCTTCAAAGAAAAATTTCGATGCGCTTTCAGTCCCACAAAAACTGTCGTATACCCTTTTTCTGTTGTGTATAAGGATGAAATATTGATCTAGTTAAGAATTGGGCTGCATCACTAGGTTTTTTGTGAACCATTCGTCATGTTCGCTGCTGCGTCTTAGTTCGAGAGGGTTACAGGACCGTCAACTTCTTGAGGCATGTTCCGTTCCTACTGAACCACTACTGTAGATAATCTGGTGTAATTTTGACTTACAACAGCAATCTCAAGTGAAAAAAACTGTATGATTTGAAGCTTAGTTGCCCTTTTTTTGAAATTATTTTGTTGATTTCTCTTCTTGTTGACCTGATTTTTTCAGTTGATTTTGGGAGATTGAAATATTATAAGGAATACTTATAAAATAAGCTTTCAATTTTAATTGATGGTGTTCTTTGGTTCGGTCATTCACCATAATCCATGGTGTGTAAAATTTTAATCTGTTTTTAGGGCTCAAACAACCTAAAGTAGGACACTGAAGGCTTTGAAGATGTGTGACACCATGTGACGTCTATTTATGAAATCCTCAGAACAAAGAGGCAGTAAAATTTACGTTTCAAAGCCGAAAACATGTACGCCGCCAGGTCGAAGTGGTTAGGTTGTGTGACATAATAAGTTCTTACCAGACAGATATGACATGTGTAACTAAAACTCAAAAAATTCTAGCCGCAAAACAGCAAGCCATAAGAACAAGTCACCTGAAATTAGCTATCCGCTAGCTAAACTATAAATTAACCAACAAGTCGCCTCTTACAAAAACAGCTGAATAAACTCTTCGCTAGCCAACTATGAGCACGCATGAAAGTGATAGAATTTTGTGATGTTTTCTGTGATGATTTTTCAAGAGTAAAACGTATAGTCTCAGTTGGAATAAAATTAGACATTACCTATGTAACACCAATATTGATTAAAAAAAAGAATTGTGATGGGATGTTCTAAAGGTATCAAGCAGTTACTTTGACTACGAATTAACTTGATTGGTTAACAAATAATTATTCAAAAATATGGTCGAAGTATAAACTGGCGAAATAAGTACAACTTCCCCAGCAGGAATCAAAAGACTTCACAGACGACGATACAGATCAAAACAAACTGCTTACCCAAAAAAAGACTGTTACAATGATAACGATGACAATGAAGAAGAACACTCTCACAAAAACCGTAGAGTGGATTCAATAAAATGAAAAAATCTAGTTTAATTGGTCATCAAAGTTTTAACGGCAATTTAAGAATAATTGCCTGAAAATTTCAAACTTTTTTTGGAAAAATTGTATAATTTTCCTTCGGAACTATGAGCCCGTTGTCTCTGATCTTCCTCCTAATACCAAATGTTTTTTCGCGTTCCATTCAATTCATCAATGTTTTTGTTCCAAATCTTTTGTCAATGGACCAGCACATTTCTATGTTCTCATGGAAGTCAGATAAACCTGTCTAGAAACAGTTAACAAGATAATCATAGAATGTTTTTTGTGGTTTGCCTTCTTTCTCTTTTTATACATTTGATCATGGGGTGCAGGAAATACCATCTATCATGACCACTGATCGAAAAACTGATCGAAATTTGCTGTCAACTACAACCGTGACTTAGGCGTAGCTCCTGTTCTGTCAGATTGCCGCAAGGCTGCTTTGCTTCGCAGATTCGATCCATTCAAAATCAAACTGACCTAATAACCAATATAACCAAAGAAAACTTTCTTTAGAATTTTATATGGAAGTAATGCTGCTAAATTTTCAAAATCCTTGACAATAAACTGACTGGTTATGGTCTTATGGACTTTGATCAAACTTTTATGTTGAATTTATAATAGAAAAAAAAACATTTTTTAAAAACTAATTTCAGAGTCTGAAACAACACCAGCGTTAATTTTTCTAGCAAAAACAAAACAATTTTCAAAAAATCAACTATAAATCATTACAAAAGTCATCAGTATCACACATTTGTAGCTAAAAAACACATCAATTCTCTAAAAAACATATCAAGATCAATTACTTAAAAACTTATAAAAACTCTAGATGAAACTCTAATATAAGCAACATAGATACAAAAAAAAATCTACACAAAATTTTCGACATATCTCATGAGAGTGTTTTTAGCTATCTTTCTATTGGAGGGCAGATAGTTTGTTGATGCACGCTCTTCCATAGAATTTAGCTCCACATTTTCCGCTAGCAATGTATCAAACAGCAATTCTACTGAAATGGTGCAATTAAATCAAATCAGGATGAATAAAAATCATGTGATGTCTCCTGCGTAGATTTGAGATCAAACGCCATAATATATTGATTCTGATAAATCGCCGCAATGATTCCATGACTCATGTTAAAAACAACGTCTAGAGCTTCCAACGTTCTATTGTGATTTTTGTTACCAGTTGTTGAGACAGGAAAACCTGCAATGGGTAGACCGTTTCGGTAAACATTCGTTTCGTTCAGCCAAGTCTTCTGATAATGAAAATCGTTTGATCGATTTGTACACAATCATGATTTATTGTACTTTTTGCCACAATCATTCGACGAACTGGCCCCATGGTAAAAACATCTTTTTCCCTCAGCTTTGTCACCAAAAAAGATCTTGGCAAAAACATTGTTGTACTTGTAGATTGCTAGTAATTATTCTATCTAAGTAATTATTTTTATTCTATCGATGATAGTACGATTTCTGTTGCTGCCATTTTTGCCCACATATAGGCTAGACTCTGTGATTTGAACTTGGTAAAAATTATCTCGATGCTTTGATATAATAACAAATAAATTAGTAGGCCGTCTCAGAAAAAGTTTAACTTTACCACCACTAATTAGATGGTTGTCACACGATAAGAAATGACTTGCACTTTTACCAAAGAAACGGAACTCGCTAGATGCAGTTACGATCCGCTCACAATCCGCGTAATCTTCAGTAGATTGTTAGCTTCGGTCCACCCATTAGCACAATCAAAACCTGATGGATCTTCTTCATATTAATAGATTTGACAAGCGAGCGATGGTAGAATTTGGTCTCAATGAAACTTTTACGAGCAAAATTGAAATACTTTGTTAATTTTTTTCTCCATTCATGCATATTGTTCATTCGAAACTGAAGATGAAAGTTGACATCGACCAATCATGGGGTGTCTCGTTGTGTTGCCTCTGCAGCATGAGTTCGCAGAACATAATTTTTTTTGAACGATGATTGCTACAATCTCTAAGCGATCTCGTTGAAAACCGATAAAAATCTCCTGAATTTGCAAATTCGAGCACGTGACTATCAAGTGAATAAGAAGGAAAAAAAACTTTGGTGTGAACGAAATTTCAAAAATAACGAGTAAAGAGGTTGTTTCAAATGAATTCAATGAGTTGTGAGCTTCTGTTGCTATTAAATTAGAAAACAATTGACATCGGAGCGACTTCTCAGTGGAGCTCGTTACTTCGGAATGAGAACTTTTGATTTTCTCTATGTTGTTTTTGTCGTCTTCTTTTTTGAGTACTACAAAAATTGATACAATCAGCACCAAATTGTTTTTTGATCGTGTTTCTTACTGTTTTTCTCAAGGTGGGTTATGGTTTTTTCTTTCGGGTTTGTTATTGTTGTAGCGCAAAACTGAATGCACATAAGAGTGTAGGTAAATAATGGTTCCTTAACAGCAATATAGGCTAACGTATAAGACAACCTTCAAACCGCAGGTCGACCGGCTTCGAATCCCACCATACGCTAAACATGTATACTCGAGGAGCTATAAACCCAATTGACTAGTTTTAACCGTTTTCCCTCTCAAACACGGTTCAGAAATGATTATGTCTGGCCTCTAAGAAAGAGCAATTTGTCTCAAGGTCAAATACCAGTGTTTTGAGAGCTTGCTTTGAGAATGCATCAATAAATTGCTGTTGTTATGATCGATATAAAAATGCAAAAATTTTTCCTTTGGAGAGTTGCTAACCGAAGAATAACTCTTTATAAATCAAGTTTTTCTTTGCATTATTTTTAGGTTTTTTTTCGAGGTTTCACTAGATTGAGCAATCAAATTTTTGTGCCCCACAAGGAATGCCTATTCCGAACGGCTCTTTTACGGACGAATCTGTTCCTGCGTACATCTGTTCCGGACGACTCTGTTCCAGACAACTCTGTTTCGAACTACTTTGTTTTGTAGGTTAATCTGTTCCGGGCAACTCTGATCCGGACGATTCTTTTTCGGACGATTAAATTCAGGACAATTTTTACGGCGAAAATCGCCAAATGGCCAAAATTCTGCAGTTGGCTAAGATCGTGAAATTGCAATTGTTGTCTAGCAGGCCAAAAGGTGTCTAGTTGGCCGAAAGCGGGCGTTTAGCAGAAAGTGGTCGTTTAGCAGAAAGTGGTCCATTAGCAGAAAGTGGGCGTTTCGATTTAAGTGAAAGTTGGCCGAATCACCGATTACCCATGTGGCCGAAAGTGAACCGTCTAGTTGGCCGAAAAGTGTCAGATTATCCGAGATTCGATATGCGCAGTTGGCCGGTGAGCCTGTAAGAAGACAGACGAAAGACTGTTCAGGTGTCCTGATTGGGGAGCTGTGTTTTTCTCCAAAACCTTATTTTCGAATTTTTCCGGTGATTGCCCAATCTTTGAAACTTGTCTTACGAAACTTTCGAAACCTGATGCTATAAATTTGATAGCGATGTGTTATATTAAATTCCGACTCAAAGCAAGATCCAAACTCTTTTTTTTTCGGTTTAAGATTGAACTTCAACGCTAAGGACTTACAGAAGACTATTGAGTTCATACTGTATCACTTCTAGCGTCACGAAACGACGTTGTCGTTTGGGACAATATCATTAATAATTGTAGTAGCAGTAATAATAACCGTAGACTAAGGACCGAGCAACTTACAAGTTTTTTTTTGCGGTATAAAGAAAACATTTTTGCAATCGTTTACTGCCATCGGAGCGATACTGAGGATATAGAGAAGTAATTAGTTCGAACAGGTAGTCTCGTGCTTAACGTGGTGAAAGACTTCATTTCTAAGCGTAAGACTAAGGACCAGGTACCCACTGAGAGGTACAAGGAGCTTCATCAGCCCCCTCGCCTTGAGTTAAACACTCTCCTCTTGCTAAGGCGTTACAGTGATAGCCTCAGCACCCTAATGCTCGTAAGAAGCAGAAACGTTTACCTCTTAACAACCGTAAAGCCATACAAAACAAGCTTAAACAGAGGCTTCAGCTAGTAAAAATAGTACCCCTAATTGTTAAGCGTTCTGTGATGACACTTTCGTAATTTAATGAGGACTGCAACGTTTCAAGGTCTTAAGCGTTTGTTCTATTCAGCGAGGAACATATAAGGCATTCTCATTGATATCTTGAATCTTCATTGTCTCCATTTTAGCTAACTTGCAATTTTTCCGCTTATTCGTCTCCGAGACGTTGTTCCACTTTTATACCAAGCCCCTTTCGAGATTGACAGTGGGTGTTTGAGCTTCCTTGAACTTAAAAGTATTCCACTCACATTTATCTTTGCAACAAAATTGTAGATCAGTAGATTTTTTCATGTTGTAATAGTTGCTTGTATATGATCGTTTGTAACTTAAAAAGCATATATCAAATATATTTGCAAAAAGCTTGGAAGAAAAGATGCATAGTAGAATATAAGAGTTCTACTATGCATCTACAAAAGGCTCAATTTTTACTTTTGGGGGTCTAGTCATGAGACTGTAGTTTGTTCGCGACTGTCCATTACTTGATGTCTGAGAAACTGATGTTGGAAAGAACGGCTGTTCTGTAACTACGTTAAAGCTGAGGCTTGCGTTGGTGGTGTCGTGCTCTGTTTGTTGAAGCGGTTCTCTGTTTATTTCGAAACCTCTCTGGGAGACTTGGAGCTGTGGGCATTAAAGTATTGTATGATAAGCTTTTTCGGTGTGGGAAATTGTAAGATAAGCATTTTCGGTTTATGGAGGTCAACCCGGGGTCACATTTCCTTTCCAGGCTTTTTTGTTGGTTTTAATCGGTTTTCTTTATAAGACCGCTCAAAAACCGCTTAAAAACCACTCAAATCTTGTTTGAGAAACCGTTCAAAAATCACCGCAAGAAATGAGCGGTTTTTTAAGCAAGATTTGAGCGGTTTGAGCAATTTTTCCAAAAAAAACGCTCAAACCGCCCAAACCGCTCAAACCGCTCAAATCTTGCTGAAAAACCGCTCAAACCGCTCATATCTTGAGCGGTTTTTGAGCGGGATCTTGACCCGGGGAGTTCAAATGGAACTTTGAAAGATCGGTCGCCATTGCCGCTCTCTGTAACATTCGCCCAAATACTACACAGCGACGGAGCGTAGAAAAAGTACCTATTAACGACTGGCAGGCGTCAGTTACCTTAATCCTACTCGTTTTTCACCGTCTCGACCTTTCCAGTTGATTTTCTGGTCTGTTTAGGGCTAATTAAAAAGCTAATATTTTTAGGCCATCAGTCAAACGACTTTTGATCAGCTTTCGTTTACATGCGAACACAACCACATAGCTGAGTCTCGGATCCTCAGACTACGTGATTGCTATTAAAAACACGGCTCGAACAACCTATTTTAATATGTTTTTGTGTGACAGTTCTATATTAAATCCATTGGAGATGGATTGACCCTTTCCTCTTTCTAGCTACTCATATTCTAAAATAACAAATTAAAACCGGTGTTAATTCAGACTTCTACGACATCCAAGTAGCTACAAAGTCAGTTTTATATAGTCCCTTCACATAAAACAGTCTCTGGGGGACCAAGCCTCCACTCCCGTAATCTTCCTGAGATAACGTTCTTATCTCTTCCAATTTGTGGCACGGGAGGGTTCCGTGGAATATTCCTTCCCCACTGAAGCTTCCTTCTCCACTAACTTCCACTGCTAAGAGTCTTATCGTGTGTTGTTGCCACGATAAGAGGCTTCGTATTTCTCGTCTCTTGTGCGACCGTTTTCCACAATATTTGTCGTTGTTTTGTTTCTTCGTCCCTTTCAGTCAAAATGGCCGTCTTTTTCTATTTCTCAGAAATATTCACTCTTCGATCGAAATTTTAAAAATAAAAATTCTAGAATTTTCCGACCCTCCTTGCAATACTTTTTCGTTAATAAGGCCTTTATTCGTTTTCTTTCGTGTCGCCGGAAGGTTGCGCTGTGCCTATCTGGCAGAATGGCACATACTCCCCGGACAAGTCCCCGTCAATGTCCCTATTGATCGCATAACACCGGGTTATCGTCAAGTAGTGTTCCAGTTCTCTATAATCAATCTTACAAATCGCATGAGAAAATGAAATTTATCTACTCCACCTCAACTCACTACGTGTTCACAAATGGCATTGTACTACATCTCACTGCCTTTCAACATTTTCACAAAGTTTGCATCATGAGGAGTGTCTTAGATAAAATTTCTTTTCTGACTACTTCCGTCGTCTTGTCATAAAACTTCTTTTCGCTCTTTGTGATTAAAAAGTGGGACGTGGCACGGCCACGCACCCGTTAAAATTAACTTAACATCACTCACCAAGTATAATCAGTTATTTATGCGGTCCTTTCAATATTAACACTAAGAAACTCTGTGGCTAGGAAAGTTATTGAGTTATTCACCCTCTCGAGCGAGTTTACTCAAACCTACCATGTCGCCACACAGTGAAATTGTGTCTTACACAGGTTAAAAACTTCAGTCATGTTTAAATAGGTAAATATACTCACCTATGTTCTATATATATACATAAGTAGTATAACTAAAATTCTCTTTCAACAATTTTAACAATTGAAACAATTTTCAAAGTCTGGTTTGACCAAACTAAATCAAAACAAAAAGTTTAACAAGTTCATTAATCAAAACTTGGTTGATTGGTTCAAGTTTTAACACACAAAGAAAATCAAGTTTTCTCTCCTTCTCTTCTTTTCTTGCTCACGTCTTCACTTGTTCTCTTCGTTCATCATCTTCATTCCATCGCTTCTCCATCCTGATCTTCAGCTTCGCTGTCTTCTAGGACTTTCTCCAGCATGTCCATGGAATTGCGGGCCGTGTCCCATTTCTCCTGTTCCAACAGCCTCGGTTTGCAACAAGGTAGCAAGTCCACATTCACCTTTTGCTCCCGGTTCCTGCAAAAGCTGTTGTGAAGACATAGGCTCACATTTCGTTCTAGGTCAGCTCTTAAGACATCTTTCTTCTCATCTTCAGCTACACAGGGCGCTCCAGCTACTCGCTTCACCGCCGTGGTGACCGCGTTTCTGTGCGTCAGGAATGCTCTCTTATAGGCTCCCGGTCCTATGTCTAGCTGGAAAGATTGATAGGCTTCCGTGTTCCTCGACATGTGACGCTTCGCGCGTTCATACATCCATGATGTCATCACTGCACGAACCAAGGCATCAATCTTTGCCTTGACCATATTCTTTCAATAGCTTTGGGTATTCTCAGAACCTTGCAGGTGGTTCTGAAAAGATCCAATTCACGACTCATCTTCACGTTGCTCAGCTGCTCAGGTGTCGGCACGGCCGTCTCCTGTTCACTTGTGTCCGCGTTAGCCTCCAACTATCTCACTGCCAGCATGGCACTAACCACCACGATTGACACCTGTTGATTCTGATCGGGCAAACCCGTAGAGTACAACTCTTCCACGTCCCATACTAGCACCAGATTCCCGCGTTTGGGGTACCCCAACGTCTGCGCCAAGCAGTGGCAAGGATGTCCCCATGGGTTCTCACTATGTTCCTTCGGGTATGATAACCTGAGGCTCCCAGCAACGGTTCCAACTCCATCAGAATTCTGTGTAAATCGTCTTTCTCTTCTATGGTGGGGAATTCAGTGGGTAACGCTCCACTCGCTTTCTGCTTCTGGAACTCACTCACATTACCTTCGTTCAATCTCAGGAACTCTTCGCCCACTACGTCTTGCAACTCGCCTTCAGATCTCTTCGGGACTGCCCGAAAAACCTTCGCCAACAAATCATATGACCTCTCCGACATTCTGGCCAGCCTCACGCACTTTGGCACAGAGAAAAGTTGGTCAATCAACACCTGCTGCGTCCTCGCATCCATCACCACCATGTGCGTAGGATACCTACTATTGCAATATGGCGCGGAGCTTGAACCCACCAGATATTTTGAACCAGTAGGATTATGATAGGCTTCACTATCCTTCAGATTCATTTCGTTGAGCCCTTAGGAGATCCGACAGCCTGTACCTGGCTTTCAAATACGTCTTTACCACGTTCATTTGTCCACTCATTATCTCCGGAGCATGAGCATCGTCCATCAACTTGACACACCATATATTTTTCAAAGGCGTCGCTTCCTGCACAGATGGTTCCAGATTGGCAGCAATCTGGTTGGGCGTTTCGAAACTGCTATCAGCTCGAGCTCTTCTGCGGCATTATCTACCACAGTGCCCTCTTCATCTGAGGTGTATCTGTCCCTGTCTGGATCCTGATGCGTTTCTCAGTCCAGCCCGCGCTGCTTGCAGTCTACCAATAAGGAGTGGATTGCGATCTTTGACATATCGGAATTGGAAGTTGTTTCAGATGTGTTGTCCCAGGACTGGGGCCTCGAGTCAACACTTGAGTTGACTGATTCCCCGACATCATATTCCAAGTTTTCTGAGATGTTTCTCGACTCCCCGGACAAAACTCTGTCCATTGGTCGCTTTGAACCCGACTTCCCGGACAAAATTTTGCCCCTAGGTGGTCTCGTCAACGTCTCCCCGGACAAGTCGTCCTGCACGGGCTCAAAGGTGTCTGACTCCTCAGACAAGTCGTCCTTGACTGGCTCGAAGGTATCAGACTCCTCGGACATTGTCTCGTCCCCAGACGAACAATCTGGGCTCGGCTCGTATTCTTCTTTTGCATCCGTGAAATGCACTCTGCTAGCGAAGCTAGATTTCGACTTGATCCTGACTTCCTCAGTGGCTTGGGTCTGATTCAGTGTCCCATATTCAGTGAACGAAGTTCTCAACAAGACCTCCTTCGGCATCGAGCTCACCAGCTGGTTGACTATCGACCTGCAATCCCGTTCAACGCCTCGGCTGCGAATGGACACTGGCCTCTTCTCTGTTCTCTCGGTGACAGTCAACCGCTGCATGGTCTCCATCCACTCACGATCATGCCTATCCACTTTCCTGTCCAACAAGTCACGGAGCTTTCCCATGACGTCCGGCGCCACGTTCACCGCCCTGTTCAATAGAGCCATGCTGTTTATACCCAGCCTGGTAAGTTCTTGCTGTACCAAATTGGATCGGACTAGCAGATCCAACGGAACGGGCTCGCATCTGGCTAAAAGCTTTATCTCCGCGGCCGTTTCCACTGGAAGGTCAGGGTGTCCGGGTATAGGATGCCCTGACTTGTTACCACCTAGTAAGTGGCAGTTTGTCGTAAGTTTCCTTGTCCAGAAATGAAAACCGGTCTTTGATTTCTATTGGTTAGCCTGCTTCTCCTCGAGGCGCTCATAAAATTCTGTCTTTTTACTGAGGCTATCTGCGTTCTGGTGCTTGTCACGGGTACGGTGCTCTATGATCATGTGGTATCCATCCAGGCACACGATTCAACGACCAATATAACTTTGGTCCATCGAATAGGTTTTCAGCCAGGCAAGGGCACGATTATCCACACGTAAATTGAAGGGAGCACTCCCCAAGTAGGCCCTGTATTTTTCCACGAAAGTGATAACCGCAAACATCTCTGGTTATACATTCTTGGTTCGCATGCAATGGACATTTAGTTACATCAAACTTTTTCAAGTTCTCCACACTCTGAAAGTCTGTGTTCAGAGGCAAAGCATAGCCAAGTTTCTTTCCCCTCTGTATTGTCACTGTTGTTGCTTCTGTGTTCAATAACACACTCACACACAGTCCACGCTGAGTGAGTGAGAAGCTTCTTCCTAAAATAGCCGAGCTTTTTCTGTTTGGATTTGGTACCAGACACACCCGTCTGTCATTGCTGAGTTCATTCAAGTTCCTCATCCTAAACGTCGCTACTACGGCTTGGTTTGGTTTTAATCTAACTTTTCGATCCAGAAAAATCGGCACCTTGGCCTGGTTAATTAAGATCTGATTAAGGGGTCTCTTTTCATACTTTCTCTCAGGATCCTTGATCCTAATCAACCCGTCATTGAGATCGATCGTGACATCAAAATTGCGCACGAAATCCCTTCCTAAGATGAACTGATCGGATTCGTCCAAATTCTCCACTACTAGGAAGCTCATCCAAAGATGTCTTCCTCCGAGCTGCAGTGAAATGATCGGGGTTCGTCCAGTCACATAGATCGCTCCCTGATTGGCAGCTGCCAAACTGATGTTTGTCGGTATGGTATGAGATCCGACCTCTCGAAACCCATGTCGGTCCAAGTTTTGACTGGCATGACACTAACCGCTGCTCCCGTGTCTAGCAGCCCCTTTACTGAAAGTTGTCTGCCTTGCACGTCCAGCACGTGTGCGGCCAAATCGGCCTCGCAACCTATGTGCACCGCATCTTGTTCGAGCATCGCGTTGTGTCCGATTCGTCTAATCTTCAGCTTCTCTTGACCAATGTATATCCGGCCAATCTGATCGTTCGCATCTGTTATGTGAGCTTTTGTGTAGATATTGATGCCATCCACATTCATTAGAATCGGGTAAGGGCCATGGACATCGATATAATGTCCATCCACTTTCATCAGCCTCGGACCTCCTGTTGTGAGCAGCGCTCGCACTGCCCTGGAGTCCAGTTTAGGATCTTTCGCCTTCAGGTAGTCGGCATAGATGTCCAGGTGGACTAGTGTAATCTCGGATGGTTCACTCAAGTTCTTGACCACCTGGTGCCCTGCGACTGAGATAATGGACATTATTTTCGTCCCCTCCTTCGTCATGCCAAAACTTCTCCCAGATATAACGTTCAGTTTTAGTCCCTTTTTCCTGGGTTCCTCTTTGTCTTCTACTTTCGTCGTTTTACCCAGAATAGTAAAACTTTCCGGAACAACTGTGCTCTCCAGCTACGACCTTACCCATTGATTCACTTCTTTCGTGGCTAGGTCTTGTTTGACATTCTGCAGCGCTGTCCTTGCCGCTAGACCGTAATCCACCTTGAGTGGGCTAGACGACTCTGCCTCCAGGTTCGAGGCTACCACCTCGTCAGGCAGTGTCTTTACCTTCTTAGTCGTAAAGGTGCTCGGTGTCGTCTCCTTTCTCCGAGACTCGGCCTCGTTCATCAGACGTGCTCGACCGGCCTTGACACCCGAAAGCACCTCTTCGTGGCGAGGATGTTTCGCGTCCGCCACTGCATCCCAAAATTGAGTACAATCCGACTTGAAGTGTCCCTCCAAATTATAGAAGAAACACCTCGGACCATATTTCATGATGAGCCCTCTGACGTACTCTTCGTGATCCTCGTCGGTCGCGTCGATGTCCTCGAGAAAGTAGCCTATTGCTTTCATGTTCTGTTTGTATGCAGAACACGCGGAAACGTGATGGTCCATCGAACCACAATTCGCACACGACCTCCTCTTATCCATGTCATCGCGAGGTTTGTACCAAATGGAATTCGCACCAGTGATTGTCCCGCTATAGTTACCATAATTGCTGTAACGGTTCTGCGCCCTCGGTTTTATGAGTAAATATTCGCGTGACTTCATACGCAAATCATCGGGCATGGGTACCTGGTCAAGTAAAAGGGTGAAGTGTGTGGCCATCATCGTCTTCAACTCCTCACTCTTTACTCCGTCCATGAACTTCGAAGCAATCGCCAAGTTTCGCTCGGATATTATCTCATCGGGATTGCTTCTCCTCCTAAGCAATTCAAGGTCGTCCAAAAATTTGTCTATGGATTCGTCATCTCTTTGACGCCTCTTTTCGAACTTCACCATAGCCTGGTGCCCTTGTACTCCAGAGCCGAAACGATTCAGCAGGATGTCGAATATCTTGCGAGCGCTGTCTCTCTCATTGGCTCTTTTCGCCATTACACAATTTAGTGCAGTACCCTCCAGGTTGCTCGTTAGCGCGCTGCATTCTTGTTTCTTGGAGAGACTCTCTTCCTCAAAGTGTAACTTCATCACCTCTATCCAAGTAACAATGCAGCCGTCTGACTCGTCTTTGTATGACTTCGGCTTTTTCAGTGTCCTTCTTGACCTCTCTCCTCTCTCGGTTGACTTCGAGAGTTTGGTGATGAATGTTTCGAGAGATATGTTCAGAGGCTCAAACATCGAGACATACATCGTTGTGTCCTGTGAGACTGTAGTCAGATCTGCTACTGAACTGACTTGTGACACAGTTGGCAACCTTGTCTCCGGGGTAGCATCTGCCTCCGGCGGGACTGGATTCGTCCAGCCAGGCCTCGACGGGGCTGCCCTTGGCCGTTCCTTGTTCCTAGGTTCGTAGTTCGTTCTCGAGCTTTGCTGGGCTCTGGCATTGCTGCCCGTACCATCTCCATCATTCGCATGGCGTGAGCGCTCCCTTTGGTTGGAACGCTCCTGTCAATTGCTCCCATTCAGGATCGCGTCAAGCTTCCGCATCATTAAGTCAGACTTGGCATCTAACCTTTTCTCCAGGCTAGTCATCGTGTGGGCGTAGGTACTTTCATGATCGTTCAACAATCGCTCGATCTCCCTCGTCATCCTAGCCTATCTTTCCTGTGACTCCTTGTTTGCCTGTGCCAGGTTCTCCGCCAGGCATTGATCGGTGTTGCGAACCCATTGAGCCTGATCAACCCTCGCCTGCGACTTTGCGTGCGTTAGTTCATCTCTCAGATTCTCTCGACCCTGGTGAGCTCTCTCGTCAACCTGATCTATTCGCTTAGTCATGTCCCGTCTCAGTCTATCCAGATCATTCATTACGCCAGCGAACATGTCACTTATGTCGCCAGTGGCCCCAAATGACGGGGTTAGTCCCAAAGAAGATGAGGTCAACTGCGGCTGCAGCCTGGTGCTTGACGACGCACCGCCTTTTTGCTTGCTCATCGACGTCATCAATCTGTCGAACGTTGATGACGCTCCCATCGTTATCCCATCTTACATGGGCCTGGTCGGCGAGGCGGACGACGCCTTCCTGCTCATGTCGTTCCTTGGGCACGGTGTGAAGTTCACATCCGGATGGGTTATCTCCGGGTAGTCATAACTGGAAGATACACCTTCAGTTCGTAGTGGCGCCATGCGCTCATCGTACTAAGACTTCCAACTCTTCTTGGCCTTTGAACCCGGTTGTTCGTCACTCGGGCTTATACTCGACATCATCGCGTTGTTGCTCTGCTTGGCCAGAGATGAGTGGGTATTAGCTGAATGTGAATTTTCTCTCCTCCACCTATGACTCTTGGTCTCCGTTTTGGACATTCCCTTGAATAACACTTCCTCTCGCGGCTCGACCTCGGAACGCTCCGAGGTCTGCTCCGTCCTCTCAACTTCCTCCCGCTCGAGGTCCTCACTCGGCTCAAAGTCGGGTCGAATAAGTGTCCGTTCTCCTTCGTCAAAGGGGTCCACAAGCGTCTCGCTCGCGGGTTCGGCCTCGGCGCTCCGCCCATGATCGCCATCGAGGTTTTTCTCGCTCCTTAGTTTCATTTTGCTCACTGAAAGATCAGGTTGACCTTTAGTCGATTCCTTTTCAGCAAACACGTCGGAAGCGCTGCTAAACGAGGACTGGCTACGCCTAGTTTTAAATTTTCGCATGCTTCCCTTGCTCAGCCTGGTAATCTTAGTAGTCGATCCTAACGAGTCCCTGCGCTGCTTGCTTTGTGCCAAAAAACATTATTCTTATAATTTAATGGCGATGCACACGTACCGCAAACAAGTTCAAGTTAAATTACTTAACGCTGCCTCTTCGATCTCGTAAGTATCAAGAATGTCTCTCAGATTTCTCAATGACAATCTTAGTGACTCAGCTAGAGTTACACACACATGGCCTGCTCAGTATTGATATAATGCTAACTCAACCCTGTTGTATAGTATAACAGTATCACAAAGTTTTCACAAGATATAATCAACACACAAAACACAATCGATAGTCAGATATAAACATCCTACAGGTGACAGCGACCTCTCGTCAGTATCAATTTATCGCCACACAATTTATCAAATCACTGCTTTGTTAAAATCAAACAATCTTTGGTAAAAAGAAGTGATGATTCAGAAGCAGATCAATAAAACTTAGTCTTAAAGAAAAAGACTTCCCTCAATCGGACGATCCGAAAGAACAAAGCCCAGGACACAGTCTTCTCAAGTGGGTGTGTATTTGCCTAATACACCCACCGAGGTCTTCTTTTAGGTGCCCTGCGATTGCCCGAATTGTCCTACTAAATAGCTCAAGGCAACCTCTGATCGAAAATTTTTATAGTCTAAGAAAAAGCTCCCCCACACCCGGACTGCTCCAAGTGCACGAGAGTAGGGAACAACTTTTCTTCTCAAGTGAGTGTGTATTTGCTTAATACACTCACCGAGGTCTTCCTTTATTTGTTCCCGGATTGCCCGAACTTTCCTATTAAGTAACTCAAGGCAACCACACAACCAAAATCACAATCAATAAAAAAAAAATTTCGGGTACTTCTGATACACCCGATCTAGAATACAAAGTTGATCACAAATTTCCGGGTCAAAATGGGCTCCTATGATCCTAATAAGCACGCCTAATATCCTAATATGATCTTTATTAAATGGATATTTCCCGTCTCCCAAATTGCCACAGAAGGTTTCCTCAAGTTTCTAACAATGAGGGTTGCTAAGATGTTTAAGTCACTCCGGTTGGTTACTCCGGAGGGTTGTTAAGACACTTAGCCTACCTCGGAGGGTTACTTCGGAGAGTACCTTAATCACCCAAGTCACTTCGGAGGGTCCCCCTAAATTTACTAAGCAGGGTCAATAAGATGCTTAATATGCTCCGGAGGGTTACTTCGGAGGGTACCTCCAAAATTTTCAAGTTTCTAAACCTCACTTAAAAGGGCCTTCAATTAACTTCAGGAAGCGTCAAAATAAGCTAAATTCTCTATGGAGGGCTGTTTTAACTTCTTTGGATGATCTCGTGGAAATTTTCCACTAAGGAGGGTTGCTAAGGGGTTTAGCTGACTCCGGAGTGTTACTTCGGAGGGTTCCCCAAAAATCAAGAAAAAAGGTTATGTTACCGCGATAAAGTCTCTAAAAGCGGTCCATCTGATTTAAAACTAGGTTGGCTGACACGGTCAACCTTCCCAGTTGGATAAAAAGGTGTTTTGATAAAATTTTCTGCCGCTCGGAGGGTTACCTGTGATTTGGACCCTCCGAACCAACAAATTCTCAAAAAATTTTCTTTTCCGAGATTATCAACCCAAAAACGATTGCGGTCCAGAAAATTGGTCTAAAACATCGACTTATGCTACCAAAATTATCCCGATCGGTTGGCTAGTCTTTGAGAAATTGCCAAAAACGTGTTTGTCCAAATGGGCTTTTTTCACCACCTATGTAGGTTCTGAAAAACTTTTTCGACAATTCCTATTGAAAGTGCCTAAAAATAATTGAAACGAGCGTAATAGCCCTGTACGGCACTGGAATAATGCAGAAAACTGGACCAAAATTGGTTTGGAGACAAAAATTTGGCCAATAACTATCAAATTTGGACCCTCCGATTCCTTCCTTTTCCAATCCTTAAGTCGTTAGCTCTATCCACGGAGTTAATCGGAGGGTTACTCAAGAGTTTTTCTGGCAGTCGAGCACGTTATGCTAGCACGCTCCTAATACAAAAAATTTTATTGCTCTAACTCTAAAACTCAAAAACTCGATCCCCAAAACAGATTGACAAAATTCAGAAAATTATCGAAATTTTGACCGGAAAAGTTTGGTTTTTTCCAACTTTTCTTGAGTCTTTTCTCACGCAGTTTCTTTAGTTAGGGGGATCGAACTACGTAGCTATTCCCTATATAAAAGCTTTTTGCTGCTCGGAAAAGCTCGGATATCCAAAATATTGGGGGTCTACAGTTTGGTCGAAAATCGATAATTTTCGACAAAATTTGGGTGTTTCCTGGGTCTAATTAGGAGATAAGTAATATGTAATAAGGATAATAACCTATTAGTAGTCGTTAATGAATAGTACTATACCCTCCTTTGCACCAAAATACCCGAATTAAGACCCTTAACTCGGAAATTTGTAATCGATGGAGGGTACAATCGGACCGCGCCAATCGTTCCCCCACCACTTAAGTTTTGATGAAATAGTACCCGAATGATACCAAAATTGTTTCAACGATACCCAACAGTCGTTGTGGATGTTGTCCCCGATGTCGTTGTTGAGTGTGGAACACGTCGGTCAGCTTGCCACTCTACCCTCCGGCCACCGGCAAAATCACCATTAACGTGCTTAAATACTCAAATTACACTCAAGGGAGGGTATCCAACCCTTCACCAAAACACACAATCTTTCTATCAGAAATGATATAAATCAATCTGAAACAACAAAAAATAGGAAGGTCACATCACATCTCGTCCGGAAATAACATATAAACTGTCACGTTATGTTTTTTACTGTTTTTGGTCTTTTTTGGATTTTTTTTTACTGTTTTTTGTACTTTTTTGTTTTCAAAAAAAATTTATTTTTGGCCTTTTCTTGGTTATACACTGTTTTTGTTTGGTTTTACGCTTTTTCTTTAATTGTTTTTGGTCCCGGGACCTTGGGACAAGCGGGCTCATGACTTCCCACCTAACCCTCCGGCCCCCGGAATTTTCGGTGTGAACTAAGTTAAAAAGCTAAATAGTACTAGACGGAGGGAACGCACCTTCCCCCTAGTACAATAACGGTCATTAAGGCCTCTAACTCGGGCATACGCCCGGAGCGGAGGGTTCGTCGCTGAAACGCTTGCTGATCATGATGGTCTTATGCCTTTGACAGGCCCACCCAGGAGCTCCATAAAAACGTCTATGTAACATTCGCCCAAATACTACACAGCGACGGAGCGTAGAAAAAGTACCTATTAACGACTGGCAGGCGTCAGTTACCTTAATTCTACTCGTTTTTCACCGTCTCGACCTTGCCAGTTGATTTTCTGGTCTGTTTAGGGCTAAGTAAAAAGCTACTATTTTTAGGCCATCAGTCAAACGACTTTTGATCAGCTTTCTTTTACATGCGAACACAACCACATAGCTGAGTCTCGGATCCTCAGACTACGTGATTGCTATTAAAAACACGGCTCGAACAACCTATTTTAATATGTTTTTGTGTGACAGTTCTATATTAAATCCATTGGAGATGGATTGACCCTTTCCTCTTTCTAGCTACTCATATTCTACAATATCAAATTATACCGGTGTTAATTCAGACTTCTACGACATCCAAGTAGCTACAAAGTCAGTTTTATATAGTCCCTTCGCATAAAACAGTCTCTGGGGGACCAAGCCTCCGCTCCCGTAATCTTCCTGAGACAACGTTCTTAACTCTTCCAATTTGTGTTTGTGGCACGGGAGGGTTCCGTGGAATATTCCTTCCCCACTGAAGCTTCCTTCTCCACTAAATTCCACTGCTAAGAGTCTTATCGTGTGTTGTTGCCACGATAAGAGGCTTCGCATTTCTCGTCTCTTGTGCGACCGTTTTCCACAATATTTGTCGTTGTTCTGTTTTTTCGTCCCTTTCAGTCAAAATGGCCGTCTTTTTCTATTTCTCAGAAATATTCACTCTTCGATCTAAATTTTAAAAATAAAATTTCTAGAATATTCCTACCCTCCTTCGCAATACTTTTTCGTTAATAAGGCCTTTATTCGTTTTCTTTCGTGTCGCCGGAAGGTTGCGCTGTGCCTATCTGGCAGAATGGCACACTCATTTCACTACTCAATAAACGCTGAAGCTGAAAAGTTTTCACCAACTAAAGCCTACAGTCTTACACATTTGAAACTTTGCTTTTTCATAGAAATCAAAAATGCGGAAAAAGTTGCTCAAAAAAAATTGACAACTGTTCAAAAAATTAGTTAGCAACCATATCCAGTCATCCTAAAAATTTTGCCTGGATATTAAATTTTCATTAAACAAAACAAAAAAAGACAGAATAAAATTGGTTTTGAGAAAGCATTAAACAGTCTAAAAAACTTGAATAGGTCATCAAAAAGGTGTATCATTTTTTTCTCAATCAGGATTGCAATGCTTCGTTTTGCTTCTCATTTTCTCAGATTCAATTGTTTCGTTAATGTCTCAATGTATTGCTTCAAGTTTCTTTCGAAGTAAAAGTCACTCACTTATAAAATGAACATTTGGAAAAAGTGTATTTTCCCAGATTGACTGAAGATTCTAAGGATACAACTAAAAAATTTAATACTGAAGTGAAAATATCTATGATACAAAATCCTTGAATGAGAAATTTTATGTCATGCAATTTTGTACAACTTCATGCGTACAGAAAGCTGCATGTGAACAAGTTTGATTAATTTAATTTTTTAGTAGGAGCTTTAAGCATATGGCTTTTAGTTTTTTATACAACAGCTTAATCTGCTGTTTGCAGATACCCAAAACTAAGTGTTCCCCTGCAAAATGAAAAAAAAAACTAGTGTACCCCTCAAAAACTGACAAACTAACCAAAGTCACTAGCCGAGAGGGGTCTGAAATCAACTTCTCCCTGATACCTAACTTGAATTATTGTAAACTAGAGCGTTCAAATTGAGCCCAACAGGGCTGATATCATGGTTAGCTCCTTACCAAATTCGATATGCAATGTTTCGCAGTGTGTAAGAGTAATTTACCGTTCGTAATTAAGCTTTGAACAAATATCTTCTTCCACCTTGCTAGTTATGTTCTAGTAGTCTCAAAAATAGATGAAGCCTAAGAATTGCAATTTTTAAATACTATGAAATCAGTAATTTACTTCATTTCGGCATATACCAATATCAAATTTCCCAATTTTCAGCCACTCTTATCAAAAGATTTTAAATATTTTGGAGCAAGCACTGGCGTTTTATAAGGTATCGATACAGCGCAATAAACTGGATCAAAAAGAGTTTGGGGGAAAATTTGCAAGCAGAAACTATCAAGTTTCCTTTGAAAAAAAATTCTGCCAGTTATCCAAAATCGTTGAGTTAGTATAGAATTAAAATGGCACAAGCAGAAAGAATATTTTTTGGCTTGATATAATTTGGAAGAAAATTCTGTCAATTATCCAAAATCGCTGAGTTAGTATAGAACTAAAATGATATCTATAGATGGATGTTTTTATAGTTAATAGCCTCAATGGTTTTTAAGCTCAGCGATTCTGACTTTGGTATGACGCGTTCAGTTTTTTTAGATAGCACCAATACTGAATGAAAATATTGTTTTCTAAATAGTGTTTTAAGGGCGAAAAAAATTAGAATTGAAGAAACAATGTTGTTATCCAATTAATGCAATTGTATCAAAAATTTTTACAAACAAATTCCACGGTTAATACAGTTGAGTTACGATTAGTTCACATGTTTTCCCATCGAACCAACGAGTTTCAACAAATAATCGATGGCATCCCGGGTAGACGTCCATACAAGAAAAACAAAAATCGTACATTTCATATGTGGAGTCTATGAAAAACAAAAACCGAAAACCATTTTTATACGATTAAGCCATATAAAGAATTTGTATAACAAGCGTTTTTTCAATCAATTTTTTCCTCCAAAAATTATTTGAAATTTTTTTAAAGCTCAAAAAAAAGAAATAATGGCAGTTTTTATTCCATGAAAGTAGCTTTGTTAATTTCTGTTAATTTGTTTCCATAGCTTGTTAATTTCTGTACATCAAAATTGTACGATACTCATTTTTTCCATAGAAAAACAAATTTAAATTGAGAAAAACCTTTTACGCTGTTATTGCAAACTCGATTCTGTGCTCAAATAAAGATTTTACAGAAAAAAATCAGGAAGTTTTTTTTCTTTTGTGTACAATCATGTCGAGGCTGAATTATTCACTCAACAATCCAAAAAACTCAATCAAGTGGTTTTTTGGATAAGTAATGTTTAATGGTTTTATATGCTAAGATGAGCTTAAATAGAGAGTTCCAAAAAGTTCGGACAGACAGAAATAATTAACAAGAGCAACAGTCTAGACATCAACGGAAATTAAAAGGAAAGCTCATAAAGCAGAGTTTCGAGGTCTACTTCACAATCCCTCCTTTCAAAAGAGGGCAGGATGTTGTTAATAAGATTACTTGCAGCGAACTTTCGACCAATCAGAATGCAGCAAAAGTCGAATTTACTTGCAGCGCTCTACTGGGGAATCGCTCAGAACCTATAACCACGGCGGACAATTGCATCCGTTATGGTAAAATCTGTATGTTCATCGCATTATTTAAAAATTCGGCTAGCATAATCATCGGATAATCAAATTTGGTCAGACAAAAATTGCATGATTGCTCGGCTTCAGATTTTGCGTGCAAAAAAGCGTCGAAAAGCATTGATTACTCATTTTAATTAAATCTGTCTGTCTGAACTTTTTGCTACTAAATATTTCTGTCAGATATAATCAATTATTTCCAATCGACTCAATTTTTCTAAAGAGAAGTTTTCTAGCATGTCCAAAAAGATAGCTTTTTTTATATAGTTCTGTGCGAAGTTTAATTAATAACTCTCATGGCAAAAATAATACAAGCTGATTATCTGCGAGGTAACTGCTACTACAATCTGGTTTTTAATTAGTACAAAATCCTTAGTTATTGTGTGTTGGCCAAAAAACAATATTATGAATGCAATCATGGCGAATCAGTCGGAATAAATCTGATTTTTTTCTTTCAAGGACGCACTATCAGAAGTCATTGGCAAGCATCTGTTTGAGAACAGAACTATCGGGTAGAGTTATACGGCGTTGATCTAAATTTTCACTCATTTCTTCGTATTGTAAGCCATACTCATTGGTTAGGTTATTGGTTATTTCTTCTTATCAGGATGAAAATTTCTATTCTTTCAGATCAAACTAATATCAAGGTTGAAGTCACACATGGCACCATGACATATATATTAATACTTCAGCAGCAGCTGGATTACTGTAGTTATCAGGCGTTGGAGAAAAAACAATCACTTTTCAAAGCTCAGCTATAATTAAAACACCAGAAACTCTGTTTTAGGCAATTTTCTAAAGGCTTTACGAGTCATAAGACATTTTATAATTGATTGATTATCGTGATCATTTTTAAGTCATATCAAGCCGAAATTAAGATCAAATGAAAACAAAACTGCTCGTATCAGGACGAAGCCCTGAAGGTTGCGACTGCCTTTTAAGTCTATGGAGCACTAACAAAATGGAAAAATTAAACGTAATAAAGTAAAATTAAAATTGTTTTTCTAGAAAATTGAGAATTTTTTGTAAAAACATCCCCCCACATGCCCTATTAAGTACAAAAAGATAGACTTTGATCCTATTAACAAAACAATTATGACATATAAGCTTCCTTGAACCAATTTGGAACAATTTCTAAGACGGATTAAATCTCGCTTACGCGTTAATAGCGCGAAATATGTCGCGCGTTAATTGTCCCAAATTGGTCAAAATGGCAATCTTTAAACCCTCATAACTTTAAGAAAAATGGTCACCGGTTAAATATCTTTTCAAATTTAAATTCAGGACAACAATAGCTTTCGAATGATCTAAAAAAAATCCGTCAAAAATGGCTAGTTAAAAAGTCGAAGAAAAAAAACCCCACCCCGAGCACAGATATTCCGTTAGTCTCGTATCGAAAGTCGGAACAGTTATATTCTTGAGTTGTATTATTCATAGAATTTGAAATAAAACCCTTGGGTGATTGGACACAGTTTAAGATACGATTTGATAAAAGGACAGCTGTGCTAGATATATTCAAAGATTGCTTTTTCTCATGGCTCGAATATTAAGTTCAGATCACCAGCGGATTTGGGGGGGGGGGGGGGGGGGGTGCCTCTTTCTCCTTAGCGAGCCGAGCCAAAGAGTCCCCCCTTTACACCTTTTTTGATTGACGGAGTCTAAATTTTTTCTAAATGCACCTACGGCCTCAATATATACTAATTTCGTGGGCAAAGCTCGTGCCAAAAAAAAAACAATTATCAATTTACTAGTTTAAAAAAAGGCATTTTTGGCATGTTTACCAAAATTTTGCCAGCAACGCAGCAAATTTGATCAGAATAAAGTCTTTATAACGATTTGTAACAACTCCGAAAACCAGTCAGGTCGATCTAAAAAAAAGGGTTGATAAAAATTCAAAAATATTTTGAAAACCCCCTCCCTAGAAAATCTAAACGCCCCTGGTTCAGATACATAAAAAGTTTAATTTCGTTAAAAAACTGTTGTTTTTTTGTCGTTCGATTTCTTAAAAGAATTGCGTAGATATCCCGGGTTGAAGTTTACTATTAATAATAGCTTTTTTGCAGTATCCCAGTGATTACTTTTTTTTCAGAGGTGATTCATTTACAATTAAAGTTTTTTGCAAAATTAAACCTGCAATAATTCAAAGCTAGTTCAAAAACGATTTCGTAGAAAAACAGCGCTAAAACTGAGGAAATTTGAACTCATTCTAGTAGCTTTCAAAGAAGAGTGTGAGTTGATGATACTTTTAATTTGAGATTTTTCTAAGACTTGGTGGCGCAAAGGTAGTATACATGGCTGCAAAGCTAAGGGGAGAGGGCCCGAACTTCTGTAGATCATAATTTTTTGCTCACTAGGGTAATTTTTTTGGTTTTTTTTACCGCTGTTTCATCGCTGGAAGTCAGCCAAATTAGCGATTTTCTATCGATAAACGTTGCTATTGTAGCAATGTACAGCGATGATTCATCGATGGCGATCGCTGTTTTTTTTTCACTTTTCGTCGCTAACTATCAAGTGAGCTCAACCCGGGATTCCACTTCAAAGTTTTAAGATCTTTGTTTTGCAAACAACTGATCATTATATTCAATTTTAAAATGACAATGCATGGTTTTTTCATTATACGTTCAAGCCAAATAGTAGGAGAGTTATTTTGTTTTCATTGAGAGACAATTGAATATTTTCAGATAATGAGTGCAAATACTTGTATTGGGCACCTAAATTGATGTTAATCTTATATTACAAAAAAAAATTCGTTAACTTACATATTTGGCACATGTGATTGAAATCTCGGGAGAAACTGCGTGTCACATGTGATTAACACGCTCAAGTTTGTTCAAAAGGGTTTGATTGAAGACATTTGATTTCGTATGAGTTGTAGATGCAACCACCACGACTACTTTTTCGACTAGCGCGACTATTTACTCGACCACCGCGAGCAAACGTTTGAGTTCACGAACAAACATGTAAAAAATGTAAAAATTTTCGTGGACATTCTAAATAATTTACAGAGAGATTTGTGTAATTTTTCATGATTGAACAAGTGAATCATATGTGACACGCCATTCCTCCGGATTATTTTATCATGTTTTGTTACCTCTGACTTTACTACAAAAAACAAAAATATCCACGTTGTTGTACAAGGTGTACCAATTAGTCAATATAAAGAAAATGTCGGAAACTTGCCAGTAAACAAAAAAAAACAGTAGAATTAATTAAGTTTTTTAAAAATGAAACTTTATAGGCATTTAGAGAAACCAGCATATTTGTTGATCATATACAAGACGGCTATGAGTCTCAAATCAAATTTACAAACAGCGTTTTTTGGGTAACGGAAACACTTGCTTTTGACAAAAAAAACTGACAGGTCTATAGTTTATGAAATACTTATTATGTGCACATTGAGTGTTGATTCGTGAATTGTAGAGGAGTCGCATTGTAACGGCTATATTTTTCTTGTTCTATATTTTAGTTTTCTTTTTCTTATGAATTGAAGCTGTGATTTCAGTCGCTCTTAGACAGTTTGACACATGTGACTTTACTTTTTTATTCATGTGATCTTCATTACTTGTTTGGGACCAAGTTAACGTCCTCCCCGCTAATCACTTTTAGGGGGGAGGATGTTAACTTGGTTCTAAATTGGGAATTTTCAGCCAATCAGAATCAAGCTTTTTGCATGCAGCGCTTAGCAATTTTAATTTAAATTCAGCTCTGGGGTGGAGGATCTTAACTTGGTCTATTTGGGTTGGAGGATGTTAACTTGATTACTTGCTTGTGCTTTTAATCGATGTGACAAGCTTTAAGTTCATTTTTTAGATTCTAATTCTTTTTGAAGAAAAGCCGCACAAATCTGAAATGCCAGTTAATTTAAAGTAAAAACAATTTCAAAATCAAAGAAAACTCATAGCAGCTAATGGAGAATTCAAACCTAGATGTTTGAACAAGATAAAACCATTGGAAAAGCCCGTTGTCTGATACATCTACTATCTAGATAAAAATCATCAGATAAGAAAAATGTTTCATGACAAATTTTGTTTTGCGCCTTATAAATATATAATAAAGATATGCACCGCTCCTATTTTATATTAAAGTAATTTAGTAAGTTACTTAGTATGTAGTTAGTAAGTAATATATTAAAGTAAGTTACTATCGTAGCGAAAGTATTGGAATCCTTGTGCTCGGGATGAATTTTTTCTTCTACCAATTTCGAGTTTTTAACTAGCCTTTTTTGACGGAATCCTTTTTCATCATTCGAAAAATTTCGTCGTCCTGAGCATAAGTTTGAAAAAATACTTCACAGGTAATTATTTTTTCTTAAAGTTATTGGGATTTAAACATTACCATTTTGGCCAAATTTGGACAATTAACGCGCGATATATTTCGCGCAATTAACGCGTAAGCTGAGATTTTATCCGTCTTAGAAATAGTTCTAATTAGCTTGAAGGAAGCTTTTTGTCATAACTAGTTTTGTAACTCGGAGCGAAATATATCTATTCGTACTCTACATAGCGTGTGCGGGGATAAATTTCACTAAAAATCTCAATTTTTTTGTTTTATTTTTATTATGTTTAACTTTTCCATGTTTTTACGGCTCCATGGGCCTTAACAGTCAGTCGGAACTTTTGATTATTCAAAATCTTCCGGTTACGAAGTCATTTTGAAAAGAAATGTATTAATTTCCCTTCCAGAAGCATTCCGATGGCGGGAAGGACTACCCGAAGTGAAGTTCCATGATTGATAATCGCTTAATACCGATGCTCATGATCGAAAAAGGTTGCAATTATAACCTTCTATTTTTACGTTTTGGGACTCGCAATTGATCCTAATCCTGGACAGTCCATAATTTTAAGTAAAATTATATTAACTATAATGCATTTATAAGCCGTTCGAATGCATTATAATGGATTATGTACTGTATAACCTTTTTCGCATTTTCTGTATCCCCATCTACATGAAACACCAAAACCCACATCTAACACCTACTTCCTTTCTCATCTAATCTACCTCAACCCCCACACCCCAAATACTGTTTTTTTCACTTTTTGCCCTGTCCTCAGGTATACACACTTTTGTCTCACTTCCCAGACATTTGACGCTCCAACAAAACTTTAGGGGGGGGGGGAGCTAGTGGGGGTACAAATCTGTAGAAAATGGGCGCTTGCTATTTTTCGTACTTAATTATTATGGTGGGGGAGAAACAATTAGAAAAAAAGGCAAAAAGAAAGCAGTTCAGTTTTTTGCTGTAGACAAATGTAAACTCAATTAGCGATTGCAATGTTCGAGTTTTAAAAAAAATGACTTCAAAGACTTTGGAAAAACCAGCCTCAAGCTACAAAAACTACTGATATTCATTATAAATTATGATCGAATACAATGGGTTAAATTGTTTTTCCACTCTAAATGTTTTATAATCGGATCCCCGATTGCGGATCCCCACATACAAGCTTGGTGCTAATTTCATCCAAAAGACTCTCCCCTTACTACTTCTGTACGACATTAATGAGCAATTTCTGGCTGAGCAGCACTTAAACTGTTTCGAGGGCACCTTGACGGCATAGGCAATAAACTCATTTTTTTCGCCAAAAAATTCCAAAAAACCATTAATTTTTGTCATGATTTTGTAAGAAAAAAGTTCCTTTCTGCGGGGAAAATATTTTGGAATATGCTTAAATTGCTTGGGAAAAATTTCATTAAACAATCTTGCGCACATCACTGCTCGCTATTGATAACTTTTATATCCACCTCTAGATTGAAAAACAAACGCAAGCAAAGCTTATATTCGTAATTGATGCCAGAATAAGGAAACATATTTTACTTTTTAAAAAACATGCAGCGGTTTTCACAAAAACTAATTCCAATAGGGAACTCGCTTTTCAACAAAGACCCTTTTATGCTCTGTGCCGAACCACGTTCCTTCCTTTGTTATATTGAAGTATAACCAGGTGTGCTCCGACGGGTAGCCTGATATTCGTAACTAAACAGAAACCGGATTAGAGTTCTTCATATCATTTTCGCCTGAGGTTTCCATATTTTAAATCCCATTATCTCAGAAAACTAAAACAATCCAAAGTTAATCATTTCACTGAAATCATGTCGAATGCATTTCGAGTCAAATCAAGTCGAGTGCATTTTTAATACAATTTTTTTTTTGCAGAGGACGCCTTGGTGCGCATAGGCAAAAAAAAAATCTTTTTATGGCAAAAACTTTCCTAAAAAAGTAATTAACGTGATTTTGTCAAACTTTTGTCTTTTTTTGTAAAAATAGGATGTTCAATTAACACCTCTAAAGAGCATTTATCAATGAATAATAGCAATTCATTGGATCTTCGAAACCTAAACCTTTGAATCTTGAAACAAAAAATGACAATGCTGCAGACTGAAAAAATCCAGCAGACCTTAAATGGACAAAACTTTTCCTCCGACAGAGTGAAAAGCAATCAACCATGAAGATAAGAAATCTGGTTTCGCCAATCAACATCAATGAGATGCTGATCACTTATATACACTATGTGGTATAAACTTAATGCACACTAAGAGATTGTCATTTCGACGGTTCTAGATCAAACAGATGCAGCAGCTCGATTTTGTGATATTATAGAACTCAGAATACCGCTGATGCGGAGAACGAAATTATACCAATAAAGGTCTCCCGGAGACTATAATCAACAGATTACAAAATCAAGTTATTTGAGGCTAATAGAAACAAAGCTGATTCAACGCTGAATGATTTACAAACTGCTTCACTGTTTTTGAAGCAAGCACAGCACTTTGCTGGAATCTCTAAGGTTAATATCATATAGAAAAACACATACAATCTGAGGTAAGTTTTCAATAATCCAAAAAATGTCCTGGGTTGACCTCCTTAAACCGAAAATGCTTATCTTACATTTCCCTACAACAAAAATGCTTATCATACAATTGCTTACATCAAATGTATGGAAAAATGCTACCCATACAATTTTAAGAAATTCCAAATAAAATTGAAATTGCCGCAAAAAATTTTTTGTTTTTTTGACCTCAAATCGAATTTTGTACTCAAACAAACATTTTGCAAAAAATGATTGCATGCAAATTTTAATTCTTTGTCTGCATAACTTGGTCCACGATGCACAAAAATTGGAGTTTTTTCCGTTTCTCTCGATAACTTTTTTAAACAGGCTAAAAACTTTAGTTTTTTTTGTATTGCATGTTTATATATGCCTTGATCATTGTTTGATAAGTTGAAATTTCTTTTTTTTTTAAAATCATCTTTGTAAAACTTTGCCAAAATTTAAAAGTTTGATGCTTTCACTATATGATGAAAGTTTGATGCTTTCACTGAAGTAATACCAGGTGTGCTCCGACGGTTAGCCTGATATTCGTAACCAAACACAAATCGGATTAGAGTTCTTCAGATCATTTTCGCCCGAGGTTTCCATTTTTCAAATCCCATTATCTCAAAAAACTAAAACAATCTTTCACTATATGGTTTGTGAAGTAACCACAGTTACAATTCGGATCGTTTCCAATGCATTGTCAATGACAGACGATCAACCTTTTGGGAACTCAAGTGTTGAGTAAACCATGGGTTTAGTCACGAACACATCCCAAAATTTTTGAGAAATAAAATTCAGAAAAAAAATCAATTTTTTCGTTTATGAAAAAATGCTTATCCTACACTTTTCATTTATGAAAATATGCTTATCCTGGAGTTTTTTTTACAATTTTCTGAGTCAATAAAACTGTAGGAAATTGTAGGATACGCTTTTTTCAGATATGGAAATTGTAGGATAAGTATTTTTGGTCAACACGGGGTTAGTGAAGGATTCGCCGATGTTAGGTCAGAATGTCTAAACTGCGGGGGCCAATCGCCTGTGTCTAAGATCTCTCCTTCTAGGGTAAAAAGTGTAACTTGTGTAGTAGGAGGGGAAATTTTGCAATACATTGTCGGAGTACGTTCGCATACGTTAACTCAAATCGTATCAAAACTGATAAAAGACAAAATCCTCATTGGGGTCAATTCGCAGAGAGAGGTAGAAAAAAGCTCTGAGAAACGCATTGAAATGAGAATACTTATCGCTTCAGCACTCATTGGTATGCTTGTTGCATGGAAACTAGTCATTATAGGTGGCAACGATGTGATTAATTTTTTTGCTGAGCATCTGCAAGGATCTGAGAAAGCCAACTCTGAAGCAAACGCTGAAATCATGGACGTAGTGTACGTGATCTGTTGCCAACCAACCCAGTACATGACTCTGGTGAAACTGCAGTGAAACTGAAGCCCGCGATCAACAGTCTTTTGGCAAGACACCGTTGCGAATGGTAGAAACGGTAAAAGCAACGGTTAAACAGGACACAAATGAGTCAGTGCAGACTGGAGGAGTTATACTAATGCATCCACCACCTGACAAGAAGACAATCTTAAAAATCTTGGCGCAGTTTTGTGGAAAAAATTGACCTCTCAGATGCTTCCCACTAAATCAAAACAATGACGCGAAATGGGATGTACAATTAACAGCTTTAAGGAGCTTTTCAAGAAAAGCGAAAACACCAAGAAATGCGATAACCCAACTTTCTAGACTTTTTAAAAGTGCTTCGGGAACATTTTCAAGGTAATCAGTGGCTTAATAATTTTCAATACCACGTACTGGTCCATCGAACGCCAAGAAATTAACATGAAAAACGTATGCTTGCAGTCAAAGAACGACTAATTGAAACAAATTACCATTAATGGAGAAAATCAATATCAAAACCACTTTAGCTTTTAGTTGAATCAGTATCAGCTGCTGGAGTCAAGCCTCATCATTGGCTAGCTGGGATCATTGTAATGCAAAGACGCCTGTCAATGGAACATAATGAACCTCAATCGTTTTGTGGACTGGCAAACTTATACAGAGAGTGGGCACGCAAAAAGCCGCAAAGATTTCCTCACTCAATGTTCTGGGAGTCAGTAATTTAAGTCGACCCACAAACACGGAAATCATGGAATCACCGGTATATTCATGAAATCGAATAAAAAACTGTGCCAATCAGGAAGATAGCCTTAAATCCGGGCCAAAGAAAAGAAAGTGGCCATCAAAAATTCCATAATCAGTTTCAGAAAAAAACCCAAATTTGCACCTTAACACCTGGAAAAAGAAATGAATATGACCACTGATGCCTCTGAACAAGCAGTTCTCGTACCGGATAATCGTTTTCCGATCTATGTTTCAGTAAAACTGTTACCTGCCGAGCGAAACTATCAAAATAGAAGGAGAAGCTCGTTTTGACACCTTTAAACAGCTCTTACTGGGATTCAAAATCATAGAGCAAAACGATCACAAACCCTTGATCGCAGAACCGCTTTGCTCGAGATGGAGAAACACTGAAATCATCAAGAGTCAGAATAAACAGATCAGCTACTTGGCTTAAGAAGGTTGATCACAAACTTAATTAAGGGCAAGAAAAACAGATATCGCACGAGGATGGTCTAACCGGACTGAGTTTTGACAAGACACCAGAATAAGAGCGGTTAGTTTGTCAAAAATCTCAGACAATCGGTTTTAAGGTCATCAAAAACTAACTTCAAGCTGTCGACAAATGCATAAAGATCAGTGACTGGAGACAACCGAGGTGTGACTCATAATCTGAGTCACACTTCAAGAAGTAAACTGAATCCTTGACAATATGAGAAGGCATCATTCACCGTGGTGCTGTACCTTTCTTTATACAGAAAGTTAAATGACAAATGTTGGATGATGCCCATAAGACGAACCCGAGAAGACATACTACAGACACTATATTACAAATATTTACCTGGAATGTCACACGATGTGGAACTAGACATTACTAGAGCAGTCTAGATATTTGAACATGCCGTGAAAGCAGGTAACAAAAATATATTAGTCATTCTCTTTGCTTTTCGTGAACGAGGGCTAATGACCATGCAAACTACTTCCGATCACTCGAAATAGCCTTCCAATTTTGTCAGAATTGTCTTAATCTCATAAAAAATTGTGTGCGTTCTCTCGTTGTCCGTTGCCCTTGAGTTTTGAGTTTTTGACAAATTTTTTTTTCTAATCAATTGAATCAAAACTATGAGTGGCATTTTCATAACAAGCGGTTATGCTGGCTTACTTCGTTGTTTCCCTCATAACGTCCTCATTTCTCGATTGATAGTAACAATGAGATGAAATCCAAGCCAAATCTGCTATTGTTCTAGTACTTTTCATATTGGAACTTTCAACTTTTTTTTTGAAAAAATCAAAATCAACCTAAATTTAAAATGGTCAGCAAGATTTGGAGTTTGTTCTCAATTTGATCAATAGTTTCTGTTTTTAGCGCTGAAAAAGGAAAAAAAACCTTTGATGTTTTTTTAAAAACTAAATTCATTCATCAGTTTTTTCAAAGTAAAAAAAAATGACTAATAAGTTATATACTGACATGATCGAGTTTGAGACTCGGCTTCCGTTCATTATTATGATTCGACAACCAAAGCGTTGCGTATTCAACGACACCTACATCTTCGCCCGACACCCACCAATCGTTCGTTCTAAAACAATTATCACTTCAAGTTGTCATATTTATTTGGTTGCAAGTTTTTGGAAATTTTGCAAAGGTCTTGAAAAAAGTTGACCCACAAGCAGAGCATTTTTATTGTTTATTTTGGCAGATTTTCCTAAACTGTAGCTAAGACCCATGTAAATTGAGGCTACTTGCAATTATTGAGGCTACTTGCTATTATTGTTCAAAAAACTAAAGATAAAATAAACAGATTTGTTGCGATGGAGAATCTTTTTGACGAGAACAAAAATCGGCAATGTTACTAAGAAAATCAAACAAAGCTCGAAATAATCGTTTCTGAAGTAATGAATTCAAGCCATGGGCAAATTTGACTAAAGATATTCAAATTAGGCAAAAATCAGAAGAAGTACCTACAGTCATTTGTTATTTACCTTTTTTTCAACCGGATATGTCTTTGCATGGACATATTTTTAGAAATACGAAAGAAAAATTTTGCTCAGTGTTTTTTTCTAGAGCGGTTAAAAAAACAAAGAAAGTAGCACAGCATGTTCCGGCTTTATTCTTGAAAACTACATTTTTTGAAACATTTTTCTATAAAAAAATTTTTTTTTGTGTGTGTGATGTGATGAAAAGATCTGACAAAAAATGTAATGCTCTAATGCCAGTTCTATTGTTTTAGGCAAAATGAACAACAATTTTTGCCATGAGATGATTAGAAAAGGAAACAAAAAAAATTCAAACTAATTTCCCACAAAATTTCTGCAAACTTTTTTTTGCCATTTTTTTTTACTTTTGAAGTTATTAAACTCGAATATGGGTCTACTCGCTCGCCATATTGGCTCAAAATTAGACAAAAATCAAAAAGTTTCAAAAAAGTTATTCCCGACACTGAGAAAGGTTTTCGAAATTTTATAAGATCGTTCGAATCACAACTGAAAAGGCTTTAATTTCGATAATTATTTGTGATAACTCATTTTGCCCTAATAAAAATTATCCGTTCTTTTCTGGTAAAAACTGGCAGAAAAATAGTAAAATTTCATAACTTTAACTACATTGATGCATTTTTTCAGGTTTAAAATTTCAAATTTTACCCGTACCTACACAGGGTCTCTCAGAAAAAAATATTCTTATGAAACTTGAGTTTGTGATTAGATAAATGAACTCAGTTTTTAAAAACTTTGAAAGTGTAGATAATCCATGACAATTTTTGTATTTAAATATTTAAAGCTATCAGATAAGTCAAGGAGGCTCTGAGAACAAAATGTTGTCTCATTTTGAAAAAGCTTCAGTCAGGGGGCTATTCTCATGATGAAGGGACCAAATGATCAAAATTTTTCGAATAATCAGAATTGCCAGCATTCGTGGCTGGGAACTGGTTTTTGCAAACTGTGAACCTAGAAGTGCAGCCTAATTTTGCTCTACAGTTTTTGCAGATGTCAAATGAATATTAGGCTTTTTTTTTTAAATTGATAGCATTTAATTTTATAGTTTTTCCATAGCCTCTAAAATCCGATTTTTTTTCAGCAGAGTAATTTTTGAGCAGATCATTCTAGTATGAACAGTAAATCAGGGTGCTTTAGCAGACAAAGTTAAAACAATTGACGGGCAATAATATGGCAGGCGAAAAAAATCATTCAGTCAGTCTTGAAATTTCATAAGACATTTATCTCTCTTTTTGTCACCATCATTGATAACTTATTGAGAAACCCTGACAACATATCATGTGGCATGCGCTGATTGACGCGCAAAAAACTCTAGAGCTGAATGTAAGCTAGAAAAAACCGTCTTCTGAAGTACCTAGAAGATTGCTGGGATCTAACGTGAAATCACTTAAGAAAAAACATAGACCAAAACTTAGATGCATATGGAAAATTGATTTTATTGACTTTGCATTTGTAGTATCTTTAAAGCAAACAAAAATTTCAATAAAGTTTACTCGAATTGGATCCATATGACACTAATTTTTGAATCAATATCATCAATTTATAAAGTTTATAATCGGTTGATTTTGTGAAATTTTACTTTGTTTGTTTTTTGTCTTGAAATCATTTCAAATCTACGAGCGCTAGCTCATTAGCAATTTTCTGAACATTTTGTGTTCTTTCACATTATTTTAATTTAATCACGTTCCTGTAATAAAAATAAATAGCATTTGTTCATTATCAAATTTTGACGGAATGCAAAATTCTGCGGTAGCAATTTGCCTGAAAGAGTATGTTTCATTCAAATTTTCGCCAAAATTTCGAAAGATCATTCAGCGGTAGAAAAGATTGATAGACCTAAGTAGGGTTACACCAAAATTGAATTTGGGATTGGGTGTGTGGAGAATCAATTATCCTAAGACCATCGTTTTTCTGAAATACCCTTATTCGTTCCTAGTTGTTGAAAAACCTATTTTCAATCAACGGACGTTGAAAACTTTGTAAGAGAGATGTTTCAGTAGTAGATGTTGGAGCTGAGGTGTGGGGTGGGGGGTGTTGTGCTCCAGGGTGACCCACATGTTTTAAGATAGGAAATAGATTATCCGGTCACCCAGATATCTATTAAACTTGAGTATGGAGCCAACAAAGTATTACGATAGGGAAAATGATTGGTAAAATTTTTTTGGTTTGTGTAAGGATAAGAGAATGGAGATTGGTGAGAAAAACGATATTTCCTGGTTTCTCTCTAGTTTCAGCGCGTGTTATCTAAATGGTAATTATTTTTAGTCTCTTACGTGGAGATTCTGGAATGAAAGTCTTGTTATTAAATTTTTTTGGTTCGTGGTTTGTCAAAAAAAGAGTTTTTGGGCAAAAAAACTTAGATTTTTAAAATCAAAAATCTGAAATTTTTTCAAAAAAATTTCAAAACACGATAAGATTTTGTAAAATTCGACATATTACCTATTTCATTAGATAATATTTCATTTGAAAACAGTGCTCTATTTACCTGAAAATATGCTGAAACATGCTGAAACTTCAAAAAATTGAAATTTTTGAGAAAGAAAGATTTGAAGTACAAAGAAAATATATAAATCACTGCGTCGTTTTTTAATTTTACAGCAATTTTATAGAAAAAAATTACTGCCTTGTGAATAAGTTTAATATATAGCATCACTTCTCATGTTTTTTTTACATTGCATCAGTTCTTATAAGCTCAATGGTTTTCAATTAATTCCATCTTATCGAACTTGTCTTTTTGGATAAAAATAATTAAGTCTTTTCTTTGTCTGCTCATATGTGGCAATCACATGATTTCTAATTCTAAATTTTCTGTTTGTTTATGTTAGGTTGATCGCTGCGTCGAGTACTCTCCTGTACTTTGACATTGGTACGTCTCCAGAATCTGCTAGAACTCGTTTTTAGAAAATTTTACGACTCAAATTGAATTTTCCTGACTTGTTGTCATAGCAGCAAATTGTCTTGCTACACAAACAGAGCATTTCTGCACATCTAAAGTCTGCTTTGAAAATGTCCCGACTCCCGCTTTTCATATTTTTTGTAGTTGCTGCAACACGTTTGAGAGAAGAAATTAGATTTTGTATAGATTTTGTAAGAAATTAGATTTTGTATCTGGAAAGAGTCTCGGAAAAGATTTTTCCTCATTTTTCCCAAAAATCTCTTATCTGCTTGGATAAATTCATTAAAAAATTTTTTAGCAAGTGCTTACTGATATGCTCAGCTGGAACCTTCTCATCTTTGCATACTGCAGTATAAAAAATCCGACAAGGATGCGTTTTCTGTGTTCAATGATTGATTTCACAACGCCACCTCACAGAATCTTTATAAATTGTATTCAGTCTATTGAATAAGGGTTCATTGATTGTCTTATGAAAGTTTTCATTGTTCAGATATTTCGTGATTATATGACTGGATCAATCCATGATCTGATATCCAAAAGAGGAGATACTCAAAAGATTCATGGTTTCTGCTACAACTCCTGATAGAGGGTTTTTATCTCCTTTTCTACCAGCATCAACCACTGATTTCTCAAAAACATTGAAATTTTTTAAGGAGAATACTGAACAAAGCGGTAACTTTTGGTGTTTTTGCTTAAAACTAGATATCAGCATTCTCTGAGGATAATTGAACATCTCGTTTTCGATTGCATAGTTTCTCATGTAGTCTCCAATATCACAATGAACATGGAACAACTAAATCACAATGAAAGTAGCCAAAAAGAGATCCATCGGAGCTTCTTGATAGGAACAGACGCGGTAGTAACATCCCACTGCCTCGAATACTATTTTACGGTGATCAAATTAACCAACCACATTTGAACAGTCGAGTTTCTTCTATCTATTTTCCAGATGTGAAAAAGCTCTCAATTTTGCATTCTGATCTTGTTTCCTGATCGAAAGACAAACCATTTTCTCAAAGTTGCGAGATTGGTTATGTCTGGCTTCAATCATCTGCAAATTGTGTCAATTCTCATCTAGTGTACAATCTTATTGGCATATCTTGACACATTGAGACAGGGGAAAGGTGGCTCTTATCAATTCCAACAACCCATTTACATATTTTTGATGAATTTTTGATCAATTTTTCAGCTTATCGAATGAGCACAATCGAAGGACTACCAGTCATGTCCTCTCAAATGTTTTCACACAAATCTTCATCACTTTCGCAAAAAAAAGATAAAACTTGTAATTTGTAGATTTGTGCAGACATATGTTTGTTAATTTTGGAGATGTACACCTTAGTTTCAAAATATTTCTCCCCTAATATGATAAAATTGACTCTTTTTTTTGCGTTGTTTCCAGGGTTGGAACAACATTCCTGTTGTTGTACTACTGCAAAAAGTCTTTGAACACAGTCGTTCCGTTTTTCTGCCAAGTCACTTGTAGGTAATTTTAATTATTCAAACCAGATGGGGGTACAGTCCTGATTTGAAGCATTTTCAGCGCTTGCTGCTCGTCAATACCACTCATTCTCACCTTCACATAATCAATAAAGTTCTAAAGGATTGTTTCTAAGTTTACTGAAAAGTTCTTCATCAGGTGGCAAATCGGGAAAATCAAGTTTGTCAAGTTTGTCTGGGTTATCAAACCATTCTTAGGGGAAAAATCTTTTCCTTTCGCTAACCCTATAGGCTTTGAGAAAGGAGTCCAGAGTTTTTGCTCCACCCAGAAATTTCATTATGAGGAGAAATTGTACATCTCCAAAATTGAAGGAATGAAATCATTCGCTTTTTTGATTACTAATTTTTCTTTTTCTTTATCGCGAATCAAATAAGGGAAAAAGTAGGACTTGTTCAAACTCGAATAAAATCTACCACCATAAATCAAGGAGCAAAACAATTTCACCCCCCCCCCCCCCCCTAAGATGTTCTTTCAAATCAATGATTTGGTTTTTCTGAGCTCTCAAAAACTGGGTTGACATATTTGCTTCTTCCAAAACTTCGACGCGTTCATCTTCGTACTCAAAATGGTTACTTGAATAGTTTTCACCCCGTTTGTTTAGCTGATCAAAGACCTTGTTCTCTCATTGACAGCTTTTTCATTATACTGAAACTTTTTTCTCATATCTAGCCTACTTTGCTCAGCCAACAGCTCGAGTTTGCTGACAAATTCAATTATCAGGTTCTGAGGATCCTTGTTGTACAAAAAGACGGGTTCATCAATCAGACTCGATGAAATTGAGAAACATGTTTACCAATCAAGTTTGTAGTTTAAGTCTCTTTTAGTTCTTAAGTAGGAACCCAAATCCACTCAAAATGGAAAAGTGCTAGATTACTAAAGAGTTTGTTTTCTTCAGAAACTGGAAGATTGATTTTTCTAGCTTTTCAAACAAGGTTTCGCTAAGCTCATACATTTCCTTGGGTAAACATGCCTCACTGGATCCTTGCATCTCGGAGATGTTTCTTAAATTATCGGATTTATTGAACAAAGTGTCACAACTAGGACACCGCATGCACTTGGAGAAATTGTCTATATCCTTTAGTTTAACTGTACATCTCCAAAATTGAAGGAAATGAAATCATTCGCTTCTTTGAATACTAATTTTTTTTCTTTATCGCGAGTCAAATAGAGGATAAAGTAGGACTTGTTCAAACTTGAATAGGCATGTTCACCCAAGGAACGTGTATGAGCTTAGCGAAACCTTGTTTGAAAATCTAGAAAAAATCAATCTTCCAGTTTCTGAAGGAAACAAAACTTTTTAGTAATCTAGCAGTTTTCCATTTTGAGTGAATTGTCTATATCAAACTTTCCAATACTTCGTCGAGCTAATTCTCCAACGTATTCTCCTTCTTGAATATCGAAATCCTAATAAAGATGTTCTTTGCAGAATTTCCTCGACAACAGGTAAGTCTTCAACGGAAACTTGACTAAACTTTGATACATATTCAGTAAAGTCAATAGAAGTGTCGAGATAATTGTGTGCGTTCATGTACATGGCAAATGCACGGAAAAGACACAGATGATCTTTGTATGGTTCCTTGTCTTTGTTGGATAAAATACAGTTCATTTGCGTATGTTGTAGTAAAGGCTCGGATCAGACAGAGTCCGGACATCCCATTGAGATAATTTTGAGCGAACCAGCAAAAAATTGTAACGATAGTAATCAACTTGAACTTGTGTTTTAACGTTCTTGGGTACATTGTTCTACAATATCAAATTTTTCTAATTTTCTTTGAATTGTAATCAAGTCTGCTTTTGGTATACAGCAAAACGATTTTTCAAACAACGTTTTGTCTTCATGGGCGTGGAAATATCGATTTTCACACTTATAAGTATTTCGAAGTGCAAACCCCAAAGCAATGTTGATTTTAGCAGCAGAATCGAGCTTCTTGAAGACTTCTTTAGGTTTCTTTTTGATAACATTAGTATCTAACTTGGAATTTTGGAAGTTAACTACCTTTTGTCTCCCATTTTCCATCTCCGTATCCAGCAAAAAAAAATTGACAAGCACTAAGTTCCTCCATCAGTTTTTCACTATCCAGAACAAACCGTTGACTACTTGGAAAAGATGGAGCAGACTTTTTGGCCATATGATAGTCATTTTTTGTTGGTTGTTAGTAAAATACTTATAATCAGGACAAGAAATAACTCTTTCAGTATATCTTTTTATTGTCGAGCTGCATGCGCCCTAACATACATCAGTGCTTTTAGGTTTAACATACATAAGTCCTTACATAAGTCCGATTGTCATTTTACGGTCATGACGTCATTCTTTAAAAAGGAAAGACGTTACGACGCCAGCATTTTTCTTTTTATGGTAATGACGTCATTCTATAAAAACAAATGACAACACCGCCCACGTAATTTTCCTTCTATGGTAAGGACATCGTCGCCTTCGAGAATTTCCTTCAAAAGTGCTGTAATTTTTCAGAAAGATTTTTAACCAATCAGAACTCAGCAGTTTCTAGATAAAAGTTTGGATGAATTATAATCACTATATGAAAAATGTTAATTTTTGAGTTTTTTAGAGTTACTCTACAAGAAAAAAGGAAGTTTTTAGTTTGATTTCCTGATTGATGAAATATATGTTGATTCTTATTTTTGACAATTTTTTGGACGTTTTTTTCGTCCAAAATAGAGTTTTCCGACTAAGCAAAGGCCTATTCAGGGAAACTGACTCAATCAAATAGTTTAATTTTGAACCGAGTATTGAGTATCAAAGCTTTAATTTTAATGCTGACTTTTATCTGACTAAAACAAAAAAGTTATTCAATCTCGAAAATTTGGAATTAATCGAAAAGTCCTTTGATAATATATCAAAGATTCTTTTTATTACCTACCCAATACCTTAACCGTGAAAACTCCCTTACAAATTTCTTCGTTTCTTCATTTCCTTAAAATTTTTCCTTAAAAAAAATTTTGCATCATAAGGTTTAGAATAATATTTACAGAGATTTGCTTTAAAAAATTCAACAGTTTTCAACTATTTTCTCAAATTTACATCGAAATTTAAAAAAAAACTTGACTATCTACTCAAAAATCAACAATTACTCATCAATTATGTACGAAAAAAAAGAATTGCTGCGGAAACTTGTGAAAAGGCTCGTTTCCTAATTTTATCTTTGGTTATTTATATTGGCAGTATTTCTTCTTTTTTACATCAAATAACTCATGTTCATTTATTTTTGCAATCGCTTTTTTGTACAATTTTGCTTATTGGGAGCTTTAAATTCTTAAAAGGTTCTTCTAATTGAATACGCTAACCTATGATATATAAACAATTTCTGCGATGAAAACGAGAAACTTTCAAAATCGCTTTATATAAACTTTATATCTGATTGGATACCATTTTTTATCAAATTTTTACTGAAAAGAAGATTGAATACGACCAGCGTTCGTGAACGGAACATCTGTTCTGATTGGTTTAACCCACACGTTTGAATTTAAGATACCCCTCCCAATTAAGTAAAAATCATTTTTTTTTCAAACTAACTATGGTCAACTAGCTCCCCTATCAGCTCCAAATCAGTCATTGTGGCATTACCCCGAATTGGCACAGTCGAACCCGCCGATGCAAACGAAAAAAGGGGGTAGAGATGTTAACAGTGAATTCCTTTTGAAAAGGAAGGTCGGAATATTCTGTAATTCAAATTTTTTCAACATATCGACTGGAGCTAAAATATTTCTCAGAAATGTAAAAACGGCCAATTTTTTCAAAAAATTACAAGAAAAACAGACAACCGAAACAAGAGAAAAAATCAGTTGAAGAAAAACACGAGAAATACGAAGCCTCTTATCGTGGTAACAAGACACAATAAGGCGCATATCTGAGAGAGATCATACGGAACGAAGGTCCAGTGCCACGAAATTGGAGAGGTAACAAAATTGTCTCCGGGATAACACGGAATTGGAGGCCCGCTGCCCAGAGACTGCCAGAAATTGTTAAATACGTATTATTAGCTACTGCAATGAATTTGTGTTCGTTCAAGTTCACAAACTATAGAAGCGTTTCTAGTTCTTATAGTGGCACTTTTTGAAAAATTCTACTTATTGTATAGTCTAATTTCATGTCTTAGTAGAAGTCAGAGTGAATTGCACCAAAATAAGTATTGCTCATAAAGGATAGTTCTTGTAAGCGTGTACTGCTTTTCTCTTGTGGTCGACGCTTTCCACCAGTTGTTACTGTGTTTTTCAAAAATGTTACTGGGATATATGAGTTTTCGTCGCGATTTGAAATGTGATGTATTGGATTTGTGTTAATTATTAGTTTCCTGTGTTTCTGCCGAAACGTTTTTAGCATTCGGCAAGCATTTTTGAGTTTTTTGAATAAAATGGAGTGCTTTGTTTGCAAGCGAGTTCTGTTTCGGGGTAGGTTTGAAAACGTGTCAGTTTGTTTTCTTTATTATTGATTTTGTTGAAACGTTGATTGTTCTGTCGGATTTTTTCACGATTTACCTTGTCATAAGTGATGGATTCAGTAAAAAAATTTTGATGAAATTGTATCATTATTGCGTGTATTCTTGCAATTTGAAATGTGGTATGTGTCTTCAGGGAACCAAACAATAGTTGCTTGTGTTTTTTGTTGTTGAATCGCAATATCCTTGATCATTTATACAAGGTAATCGTATTCCTTGATATATCATAGTGTCGTATTTTAAATCTCGTGTTAATTGTATTGTTTCTAATTGGTTTTTCCATTCAAAAAACATAATTTCTTGATACCTTATGTTTTTTGTATCAGCTTTGCAATTACAGGGGTGGTCATTTCAATGTGTGGTATCCCATTTTTATCATGTAGATCATAAGTTAGTCGTCCATGTGCGCCGCGGAATGGGTATTTGTCATCTAATTTTATATATATTTGGTATCTTTTGAGTTCCGCTTGATGCGCAGAGTCTAGAAAAACTTGAAATTTTACCACTTTTAGGTTTGTGCCTTTTTTATGGTTAATTTCAATCGATTAAGTTCGTTTTTACAACCTTCAGGGCTAATATACAAAAGTTTTCTTCATGAATTTGATTGAAATATTCGTGATCAAGTCTATTTTTGTTTCCATTTGAGACTTGGGAACAATGTACTTTTTCTCTGAGAGTGTTGCTATAAATTTTTATCCTTTTAATGTTGTAGCTCGGGATTTTGAATAAAACGTGGCTACTATATTTGTTGTTTTTAATTCTTGTGGTTCCGATTCGCATTGAGTTACTTGGTTTATTGCGTATTTATGTAGTGTATTTTGTTCATTTTCTTCACAATCATAATGTGTGACTAGTAAATCATGGTGTCCTGTTCCAGGAGAAGGGTTTTTTGATTTGTTGGTTCTGAAAAAAGAAAAGCGAGTAGGTTTTGAAGGAGAAGAATTATTTAAAAAAATGTGTAGGATAGTCCTTAATATGGAATATAGAATGTGATGTGTCCAAGTGCCTTTTCTGAATATCTATCGTATTCATAGGTAATTTCTGTTGTGAAAAATGGGGAAGGTAACGGTTGAACCGATATATTTGGTGGAGCTGAGGCAAGAGGTTGATGTACTAAATTGTTCAATTTTATTGTTATTTCAAACTCAAGTGTCAGATTGTTTTGTGTAAGGATTTGTACGTTGTGTTCCTGTATGTCTTTGTGAATATCGTTTCGATATTAAAATCTGAGTGCCCAATTATGTAGCCTGTTACTGTTGAGATGTTGACCAAATAACGGAGGGGTGCTACAAACGTATTCCAATCTAATCGTAGGTGTATATATTTGGTTAAATGTTCCAAAAATCTATCGTCTAGATTTGTAGGGAAATTTGGAGGAAATGATGTTGTTGGGGTCTTACTTATTGAAGGGGATGAAGGAAGTAGGAGGGTTTCTGGTAATGGCAAAGATTTATCTGATGAGATTTCTATAGGGTCGTTCACCAAGATTCGTTCACCTTGAGTGAAAGCTTGTGTCAACCAATGTGGGAGATGTTGTGTTGAAGTTGGGGGGTTAAAGGGATTTTCACGAACTTGTTCGGATGTGGGGGTTGATCTTAATTAACCAGGTGGTATGTTCGGAGTATTTTGTTGTGAGGTAGATTGTAATGGTGGGGGGTGAGTACTTTGAATTGTATTACTGGAAAGATCTAGAGGATTTGGGGATGGTGATGAGGGTATTTTAAAGTGAACTCAGGGTATTATAAAATTTTTATTTCGTCTTGGATGTATGATTTGTCTATCTATTGTGGATGTATTATGGTTTTGACTAGGAAGTCTTCTTCTAATAAGGTCTTGCTGAGAACAAGGGTACATAATATATATTGGTTCGTATTGTGGTTCGCTTAGGGGTGCGTGGCGGACTACAAGTTCTTAGGGTTCTGACAATAGTGAATGTCTTTTCTCAAATGTATATGGGTTTTCTTGATAAGAAATACGTGGTTATGATTTGATTGAGGGTGATCTGTCTGACTGCATGTTGGTGTTGTTGGAGGTTCTTGGGATGTCTTAGTCGGTGGGAACTGTTGTGTGGGTTGTTGATTAGCAATTTTGAAGAGTTCTTCTAATTTTTTTACCTATGAAGAAAGGTTGTTGATTATATTAATTTTCTACGAAAATGATTAAAAGTATTGTTGCTAAGGCAAAAGTTATTATTGCCTTTTTTTTCATTTGCATTTTGTGAAATCTAGAGATATTAAAAATGTGAAAATATCACTAAAAGAAGAAAAATGTCTTTTTTGTTGAATATATGTCTTAACATTTAGATAGTTGTTGGAATATCATACCTGAGGAGTTGGTCAAGAATTTTTGCAAAGTTGAGGTAGGTTTTGTGTAGCGAAAAGAAAATTATGAAACAAATTGCAAAAAATCGAAGAGAAAGGGAAATAATTCGAAAGTATCTATAATAAAAAATATGCTTATATGAAGACTTTATAGGATTGAAAAAAGTTTTGAAAATACGATTTTGAGAAATTTGACTAATTTGCAAAGAAGCATTTGAGAAAAGATTCGTTTTAGCCGAATTTTTTTTCATTTTTTGTGGCCAAATTTGAGTTTGTTCGGATTGTTTTTTGATTTCTGACAAGTGGGTTGGATATAGGCAATTTTTGGTGAAGAGAATTCTGAAAATCTAAGAATGAGTTTTCTAGTTTTGCTTTAATTTATGGGATGATCGGGGGTATCCAGGAGTTATTCGTACTTTAAGCTAATTGATCATGACCTATTTCTTTTTTAGGCTAATTTAATATTTTTTTCCTTAAGGGAAATTTGGAGTGTAAGTTGTGACAATCTTGTTGACTTTTGTACAAAATGATGGAGAAGGGTTGTAAAACTTAGAATTTGTTTATTCTGGTTGTCAAATATGAGCTAGTTGCTTATTTTGACCTGGAGGCTGTTTATTTATAGTTACATATATCTTTGAAATTTGCAAACTGTCGGCTAAAGAAGTTTTGTCAGAATGAGGTGATGTTCAGATAATTTCTGATTGGTTAAAGTTGAACAAGTTGCTCAGGAGTGTCAGCTTGAGTTTTCAGAAAAGAGAAGAAAAATTTGATAGATCTCTGAAAGTTTGAAATTATTAATCTATTAGAAAGGGGTTTTTGGAATTCAACTTTCTTTAATATTTTAAATTGTGGAATGATGGATTTGTAACTTTTTTTGTGGTTGATTTCGATGTCGGAATGATTGTTGTTATTGCAATTTTTCTTTTAATTCTTGTGGTAAAATTTTTTCAATAATTTAAATTTTGGTTTTTCCTTGTTTCTGAGATATTTGTTCATTGATTGTTTCTTGGGATTTTTGTCGGGTATTTTCTTTATTTTTTGGTTCTAAAATTTGTGGTTCTAAAAAAAAAGCATTTCTTTTTGGTTATTGTCTGAGTTGTCGTGGACAATTTTGAGTCCTGTAAAGGAGTATAAGTGTGTTAGCTCGCGAAGAGCGTATTCTTTTGGGAAGTATGCTAAATGACTGTTTCTATGTTGAGCATTTTTCAAAATTTGAGTCAATAAGTTCATATGTTACATCAGTGGGCTTGCAAATAATTTGAATTGCTACTTTTCGGATTGGTTGTAACTTTTTAGATATTTCTTATTGTGTTACAAAATTTGGGGAGGGCATATGTTCTGATTTACATTTTTGTAGCTAGTGTGAATTTTGAATTTATTTGGGAATGAAGATTCTGTCTTTCTAATAGTTTTTTGGATATTTTTTGATAAATTTCGTTGTGTTTTTTATCTCTGTTGAAAATCCATTCGGTATGTGTGCCGGAGGCTAATTTTATTTTTTTTTGGGTGATGAAATTGATCTTCATCATGTGTATGTAATGGTAGGTTTCTTTTCTAACATTTTCATTCTTTTGTAGGTTGGCAATAAACTTGTGTGTTTTTGAGGAGTTTGCTGTGAACATTATTGGTTTCCGTGTTTTTTGATTGAAAACTATTTCATAAGCTGATAGTCCAAAGGTTGTTGCTATTTGTGAATTGTAAGCCAAGGGGAATAATTTTGCATCTGTTGACCATTCAGTATATTTTGTATCGTTGCCATTTATGATACATCTGAGATACTTTTGTAATGAACGTTTCATTCCTTCGACTAAACCATCAATCCAATGGGCATGACATGTTCTTGGTTAAGTTTAATGTTGAATAGATGGCATAATGTGATAATTTCTTTATTTTTGAACTCAGTGACATTATCTGTGACAAGAATTTCTGGTAATCCAAACTTCGCTATCCAGTGTTCATTAAGTGTTGTGTATGCATAATAGGCATTACAATGAGGTACTGGGTTGAGTGCTACGTAGTGTGTAAATGCGTCAACTATGACCATTTTTTATAAGTTTCCTTCTGAAGAGGATGATATTGGTCCTTTTGTATCGAATGTGATTCTGTGGTTAAAATATGAACTTTATCCTTTAAAATCTTGTTTTTCTGCTATTTGTTTTTGATGTGGGTATGGTTTATTTAATTGGCATGTTATCCAATTGTTGCATAATACTTTGATCCAAATCATGGCATTTGAAAACTAAGAATTTTGAATGAAATTTGAGTATGTTTTTTCTGATCATGCATGTCCTTTAGTGTTTAAGGAATGTGAAAGTTGAAATGCTAGGATAATCATACTTATTTGTAAACAGGGTACTTTTAACGCAGATGTTTGGTATTCTAAAATATTTAAAATCTCTTTTATGGATGTATTATTGAATTTTCCAAAGTATCTCAGAAGTGTTTTGTTTCCTAGAATTGTGATATTTGCTTTTATGGGTCTTGTTTTATAATTGAGCCAAGACTTTTCCTTAATTGAAATCTATAAACTCTATAGTTTGGATTTGATTTCTGTGTAAATTGAAGAATTATAGGTTTATGGTCTGTAAAAAGAATTGTTTGATGTTTTGATCCAAGTATGAAAAATTCATATTCTGTTAGAGTGTATTTTATAGCTGTGCTTTCTCTTATAAGTGTAGAGAGTCTAAGTTCAGCTTGTGTAAATAGTCTTAAAATTGTTGAAATGTTATTCATTTTATTTGTTCCACTGTGTGATTGTATTAATGCTGAGCCGATGCCAAAATTTGAGGCAATGCAGATAGAATATATTGGTTGGTCCGGATCTGGGATGGTATTTGATATTTGTTCAGTGAGAAGTGATTTTATTTCTTTAAATCGTTTCTGATATTCTGTTGTCCATTCAAAATTGTTTTGCTGTCTCTGAGATTGTTATAAAATCGTCTTAAATAAAGTTGCATTAAATGGACGTACTTACTTAAGAGGTTGAGCATTCCAAGAATTTCATGGATTTTTGTTTTATTTGATAGGGGCTGAAGTTTTATGATTGCATCTATGCAGGATTTTAATGAAGTTATTGCATTTCCTTCAATAATATGTCCAAAGAATTTTGCACGAGTGAGAAAAAAGTTGATTTATCCGGGGCTGTTTTCACGTTTTCTCTAAGTAGTATTTGATGATTTTCATGTAAGATAAAAAACATTTCGTTTTTTTTCTGTGATTGCATGAAAACATCGTTAATAATGTTTGACAGTTTTACTGAAAATGAAACAAAAATATCGAAAATATTTAGTAATAAATGCTGAGAATCCTGCTGGTCCTATGGAGATTCCATAGAAAAAGTCTATTAAATTCGTATTGTTTGTTTCCAATAACGAATTGGGTTAAGCGTCGTGATTGTTCATCTAGTGGCATTTGGTTGTATGCACTGTTCATGTCAGCTGTTATAAAGTATTTTCTGTTTGTTTTTGTGAGAATTAGTTGAATTGGTTTCATGGGCCAATTGAATTTAGATTCATCAATGAGAGATCTGAGGTATCTGTTGTCTAAAACAATTTTTAATGATTCTCCTTTAGCTAAAATAATAACGTGAGTTATGAATGTGTTTTCTTTTGGTTGTTATTTTTTACTTACTGGGAAAAAAATTCATATTGATCTAGTATGTCTGATAACCTAGTGACTTTATCTTGCAAGTAAATTGAGACTTTACTTGCCAGTTGTTTTTTGAAAATTGCGTAAGGTTTCAGAAGTAAGTGTAGTGGTGAATTTACTTTTCCAATTTCAGATTTAGATGTGGCCTAAACCATTGGGTATTTTAGTAGCAGTTCGGCTAGTTGTTCAAGTTAGTTTTGTGTAATTTGAGAGTGTTGGAAATTGAACCTTGTAAGGAATTTTTGTTGTTCAGTGGTGTATTTTGATATCTGACATGTTGGTTTAAAAAAAGATGTTTTTGTGAATAGTCTGTGTTTCGTTTTTATCTTATATTATATTATTTGATAATTGTTCATAATTGATAATTCTTCTTTAAGAACTGTTGATTGACATATATCTAAAAGTTTTAAAAATTTATTCCCTCTATATGCTATTGCTATTGTGGGAGACATTTTTGCATCAGTTCCACAATAACCTATATGTCCTAGAGGTAATGTTAATTTATTTGGAGAATTAATGTTTACATGAAATGAAGTTATATCTGAGTATGTATTTTTCTTGTATTTCATGGATGAGATTGTTTCTCATAGAGTTTATGAGTTGGCTTGATTTCAAGGTCTGATATCCATAGTCGTTGTTTGTTCTGTTTCATGTTATAATGATGAACTTGACTTACTGAGAAAAGTTATATTCATATCCTGCCAATGGTTTCAGTTGTTTTTGTTCTAAGTTAGATTTTAGAGAGAAATGGTGGTTGTTTATTTAATCTTTGAAAGAATCTAAGTGATGTGTTTTTCATTCTTGTATATTTGTCTTTTATATTTGTTTTGCTGTTTAAAATATTAATAGTGGGATTATATATAGTAATAAATGGTATTCCAACAATATTGTGTTTTATATAAGTGATATGGAATGTTTGCTTGAAAGGTTTAGTTAAAAGTTTATTCTGTTCCATTCTTCGAGTGGGAACAAGCAATAATAGGATTTTTTCAAAATTAGTTAAATTTGATCTTTGTTCTGTAGCTAATTTGCTTGATGTTTTAGAGGGTATTAATTTTGGATGTAAAGTTTGTTTTGCATACCATGTGGAAATCTTTATCATATATGATTCCGCTCCTGAGTCTACTAAAAAATCAATTTCGAGGTCTGTTGATTGAAAGTCTTTACTTTTTGAACTTTCTAAGAGAAGTGGGATTGTCCAGATATTTTCTTAGGTTATTTGTAATTTAATTTATGTATTCTGATATATACTATTTGTGCTTGAACTTCCTTTAAATTCTTGTTCAGAATAGTCTGTTTTTTAAAATATTACCAGGGTTTTGGAAATGGTTATTATTGTTTAATAATTCGTTTCTATTGGTGTTTCGTAATCAATTTCAATCATGTTTCTTGAAAGCATATTTTCTGTTTCGCTGTCATCGTCTAAGGATTCACAAATTACGTGATTTAGTTGTAATTCTGTGTTTTTGTGTTATCAAAATAGGGAGGGTCTGATTGTGTTTCTTCAGTTGATTGTACTTGGTTACTTTGTCTTTGATGTTTAGGTGTACTAGTTCATTATTTTTGCTGTGATTTTTGATATTGTGTATTATTTCTGTGCGGTGATTTGCGAAAAACTTCTTTGTCAATTTACATAATTTGAAAATCTATTCTGAGAAGTGTGACTTAATCTATTGTGATAATTATTATAGTTTGATCTAATGTTTGAATAGTTTCGTGATCTGTTATTTGATATTGCCTGTTTCTTTTGTTTAAATAGTTTCTGTTTCTTTTATGAGAGGAATTTCTAGATTAATCGTTTGAATAATATCGGTTTCGGAGTTTGGATTTGAACGATTTCTGTTATAATTTGAGTAGTTACTACTGTTTGAATTAATCTTGAATAGTTGTTTCGATATTGATTGTTCTGACTGTTTGATCGGCTATATCTTTTTTGTGAGAAATTTCATGAGTTTCTTTGTCTGGAGATTTTCCGCGGTAGTTATATCTGTAGGTTGATTGTTGTCTTGAAGTACAATAGTAATCAGGAAGTGGTTTTCCTGAAATATTGTTACTGTGAATGTTTTTGTTTGGCAAGTTTTGGTTTTTTTCATGTATTGGTTCTCTATGATTTTGTGGTTTGTTCTGATTGTCTTGTTGTTTTTGTCTACATTCAGCAAAGATATGTCCATTTTTACGGCAATAATTACACCATTTTTTGAATGAAGATTTGCCTTTAAAACTTGTGTTTTTCTCGTAGATATTGAATATTTGAGTGATTTTTTCAGCTAATTCATGTTCAGAGTCATGAGTTTTATTTGTTTGTGAAGTAGTAGTTTGGATGTTGTTTACATTTTATAATTTTAAATTTTCAGTTTCTTGTAATTTCATAGTGATTTCAGCTTGTTCTACTTTATCGACTAGCTTTCTGAAGTCTATATCGGGTTCTTGAATTGAAGATGGATGTGATGCTCTCTTTTCTATCGCTATTTTCCGTAATTGTGGTTTTAGAGTCATCATTAAAATTTTTGTCATTTTTGTGTTTTTACAATCAGGCGTATTCAGGGGGAAAGATTTTCCTACTAATGTTTCATTTCTTACTGCAAGTTGTTTGATCGTTTCATTTGGAATTCTACGAATTTCATTGCATTAGCTTCTTTGGTGTTGTTTGTTTTTTACAGAGTCGAAGATTTTTGAACTTTCTTGTGTGAATTTTTCCAAACTGATTTAAAAAGTATAGCTAAAACTGAAAATCAATTTTGGGCTGCGCCATCAAGTGTGGTTTGGAATAGACCTGTGCGTCTATGCATCCAATTTTGATATAGTGGTGTATTTACTGGTTCAGTTCTTATTTTTAAAATCAAAATGGCTGTGGCTGCACTAAAATAACCTTCTACTGAGTATTCAGGATCTGTTCCTGCGAATACCATTAGTGGCTTATTTGAAGATATAGTGGATCCATCCATAAGGTATGGATTCATAGTCATCTGTAGTGATTCTGCGTTATTTGGTATTTGAGAAAATTTTTCAAGTTGACTTTTTGTTATTTCATGTTGTTGTAGGCAATATGGTGATGGGATTTCATTTTGCACTTGAGTTGGTTGGTAAGTTTTGGTTTTTACTGGGTTTTGTGATTGAAAATTGTTTTTGTATGACGTTGGGTTATGTTTTGTTTGTCGTGTTTGTTCGTTTCTTGTATATGGTTCGAAAAGATCTGGTTGACAAAAGGATCTGGTTGATCAATGTTCCAATTATTTTTTTTGCTGAATTATATTGAATCGTTGTTGATTTTGATGATAGTACTCTTCATCTTCTGAGTATTGTGGTAGATTCCTAATATGGTGTTTGTTTGTGTTGTTTTCATTTTGTTGAAAAAATGGATTTTTTTTTGATAAGGTCTATTGTACCTCGTGGTTGATCATTAAAAAAAACTAATTGAGAAGTTGCTTGTGGTTCATTTTGAGTTTGTGGTTTTGATTGATTTTGACTATTCATATTGTGGGGTTTTGTTGTTTTCGATTTTGCAAAAAAGTTATTGTTATGATCTGAGAAGTTATTTCTATTTGATGTCTTTTACTTATTTGTTTGTCTTGATGTTGTTACTGGTTTGAAAGTTTGATAGTCCATTTTTAATTGTTTTAGTTTGAATTGTATAATAGTTTTTTTTCTTGGAGTTGTAAGTGTAGAGTGAATAGGGTAAATGCTTTGTTGCGTTGTTGTTGGCATTGCTTGAACTATTTCTTCATTTACGAAATGTGATGGAAATTGAATATCTTGTTGTGTAAGATTTCTTGTTCCGTTTAAATTTTTTTGAATAATAAAAGAAGATTTTAAACTATTGTTTCTTGTTCTGTCAGTGAATAATGAACTGTAGTTTAAGGGTTTTGCATCAAGAGTAAGTGGAGTTGTCCTAACATAATCTCTATTGATGGAAACTGCGGTAATTGTATGACTTGATATATCAATTGGTATATTAAAAAATAATGGATGAGACCATTCAGGGTCCCAAACATAAAATGTTTCGTCTGCCAGTACAGTTTCAACAGCTGAATTTTGCGGTCGAAATTTTTTTCTTGCTAGTGATACAAGATCAATGTTATGGACAAAACAACAGTTATAAACATCAGTTATAAACCTTGCAAGTATCTTTTGTAGATCGTGTTTACAGCTGTATGTCGGGATGCTTGAGTTGGTGAGTCACCTTGTGTTTCTCTTAAGTCTAGTCTGGATAGATAGCTGTAAATGATTTAAAATACATCGTTCGTGATGTATACTTTTTATATAATCTGTAAAAAGTTTTGAGAATTCTATATCTTCTGTTTGTAGTTGGTGTTTTATGTGATTTGGTTTTGGTGATGCAATTTTGATTGTAAATATACCATAATATGATGTGATATTACATATATCTTTGAGATATTGGTCAAGGATTTGTCGTTTTATCTTTACTTCAGGAAATTTTTGTTTACATGGTCTATTTCTTTTTTTTTTTCGAATAGGTTTGTATTTAAGTTGTAACAAAATTGTACTTGCCCTCGGGAGGAATCATTTTGTGATTTTATGAAAAATGAGAGTATCGAGTTATCGTCAAAATTGTCGTTTTACTCGATCATGTTTTATATTGTAAAACTGTTACTGTGTAACATTCAATATGTCTTATTGGTTGATTCCAACTATATAGACGTATTGGTTTGATGATATATGACTATTTTGTTTTGCGTTTTACTTTTATTGATGATGCTGTTGTAGATTCTGAGTCGAAAAAATATATTTGGTCGTCTATCTGGTTATAATTTTTATTGAGTCTTTTAAATCTTGAAGTTCCTGTATTGTGTTTGATTCTGATTTTTTGAAAATCGTCTTTTTATAATTTATTTTTGTTTTGTTATGATTGTATTTTTGATATATCTTAATCTTTTTCTGTGTGGTGTGATTACAAGGTCGTATCTTTTGTTTCTAATGAAATAATTATGTAACACGATTGTTTGTTTGCCTATAATTACCTAAATTATCTCTTGACATAAGGTTTAGGCTGATGGATGAAAAATTTGAGGGTTACAGTTTTTAATTTTCCTAAACTTTTAGTGCTTATGGTTTTTGTGTGGTTATCTTAACTTGTGGCATAGATTGTCGTGGTTGACTGGTTGGAGAGAGAGTAGATCAATTCGTGAGAATGATTTGTTTCTCTCGCGAATAAGATTTAAACTACGATTTTCCTTCTTAATCTTACCTAGGGGTTGGGATTTTGTGATTGAGGGTTGGAGAATAGTAAATCTATCTACAAGGCACAGGTATAATTAGAACACAAGTAGATCGTTAGGTACTATTTTATGACTCACTAATTTGTTAAGTGTTTTAGCCTGGGTCATCTAAGAGGACGCGATCAAGTGAAGGATGAGTAACCGAAGTTCTTCACTGTTTAGCTTAATTTAAATGGTTATTTTTTTCAAAATTTCGATTAGTCCCGGGTCGTTGATAAGGCTTGGGTAGTGAACTGACGGTTAAGGTCGTTAGACAGTTTAAAAATGTGGGAAGGTGGGAACAAAATTGATCTGTTTGATCCAAGGAAAACCTTGATGATCAATAAAAAAAATAATTTGATTTTAGGTTTAATTTAAAATGAGAGATCCAAGGGAAGCCTTAATGATCTGTTTATTAAAGAAAATTGGGGTATTAAAAACAAAGATAAGCCTTGATACTTTTTAATTTAAAAGTTTGAGATGAAGAAAATTTAGAAGTTAAGGGTTTGACGAGATTAGTTTCTTGAATTGTTGCTGTTATGTTTTAGGTAATGAAGCTGTTATGTTTTAGGTAATTTAAGAAACTAACCATGATTTTTGTACAAACTAGTTTTGCAATTGTTATTTAATAAATTATTCGTTAAAAAGTTTTGCTTACTGCAGATTTTGGAGGGAACGACTTGCGTTCTTTTTATCAGTCGTAATTGTATAGATAGTAGGTTTAGCACCAATAAGATTGTTGAAGGTTTACTTCAAATTTAATTTCAGTGAATGAAAGTTCAACTTTACTGCATAAAGTATTTAAAACACAAAAATTTGATCCGGTTTCCGTCGTACTATCATGTAGCAGAGTGGTCCAATTCCTGATTGTCTTTTGCGCCACGATGTTGGTTTTCTTTCACTACCTGGTATTTCAGGTATTATTTGGAATATTGGTGTAAATTTATAGAGACGTAGAGACATTTCTATTAAATTATCTATTCCGTCTAACTTTTTTGTAATTTTGCAATTGTCTACTTCTAAAACTTATTTTTTCTGAATCTAAGCTAGTTAAGGTCTTGTTCGAGACTTTTGGTCGCACCAGATGAGTAATTTACTAGTGACTGTACTCATAGATTAATTTCAGATAAGATACACCGTCAGCTCGTTATCTTATTTTCGGCCGGATAGTTTCGTGCAACTTCTTAGTCTATTACCAATCTTAATCTTACTTTTATATCTCCTAGTCTCAATAGATCTAGTGTATACTGGTTTATGCGAGTTAGTTGTCAGAAGGAGAAAAACTGTATTCTAAGTTTTATTCAATTGTTCTGGTGCTGAAACTACAAGTAGTTTCAGCACTTACAAATAAGTGTAAATGCTAGAGATGGAATATGATTGGTTAGTTATAAATCTTTTATAGTGATATTCCATAATAAATGCTAGTTTAGAACTGGTTCCGAACTGATTATTTTTATAGCATAGCTAGCTATGTGTGACTCAATTGGCAGTCAATTTTTACCAATAACATTTTTTCTAATGTTTTATAAGAACAGAAAATGACATGAAAAAAGTTAAAATTACCTGTTGAGTTTTTATCGTACAAAAGCACAAATCTTACAAATCTTACTATACATGGCATGTTAAAAACAAGCCTGCTTTAACTTCGGAGAGCTCATCAGTTTTTATTCAGGAAAATTCGATGACTAATATTTCGATTAAAAGACTGTGGTTTGAGCGGTTTTTTTTAGAAAATTACGCTCAAAATCTTGCTTCAAAATGAGCGGTTTGAGCGGTTTTTGAACGGTTTATCTAAAAAAAAACGCTCAAAAACCGCGCAAGATTTGAACGGTTTTGAGCGGTCTATCTAAAAAAACCGCTTAAAAACCGCGCAAGATTTGAACGGTTTTGAGCGGTTTTTTTAGATAAACCGCTCAAAACCGTTCAAACCTTGCGCGGTTTTTCTAGATAAACCGCTCAAAACCATTCAAATCTTGCGCGGTTTTTTTAGATAAAACTGTTCAAAAACCGCTCAAACCGCTCATTTTGAAGCAAGATTTTGAGCGTAATTGTCTAAAAAAATCCGCTCAAACCGCTCAAATCTTGCTTCAAATTAGGTGAAAAATCTCGACTCGTGTGTTGTATCGTTAAAATAAAAACAACTCTGACCATATATGTTCAGAGATAGGCTGGAATAAGTTTTACATGACTACATCCTTGATTTTTCAGAGTTTTGTCATGAATTTCTCAGCGTAAAATCAGACAAGTTAATTTCAGAAATTGTTTTTTTTTTCACTATTCAACTACATTCTTTTTTTTTTAATTATACACTTTTCTCTATGATTTCAATTTTCATCGTAGTTCAATTACAGGTGTTTATCTCTAATTTCAACCTTGATCAGTTAAAGTGGCTACACAAAGGATCAGTTAAAGGATATACAAAACTTGGAGCCTCACGGGAATTTTGTTTTGGAATATTTTTAAGCAATACATGTTCGTTTTCTGCACGCACTCATTAAATATGAGATTAATCGAATAAAGTTTATCTTGGTTTGTTCTTCTATTAAACTTATAATTAATTATCACAGCCAAATTTAGAAGCTTAAGTGATTTATGCTAATAGTTTTTTGCCTATAGGTTATAACCAGAAAATGATATCTCATATTGAAATAAATAAAGTTTTCTGACAACCACAAAATGTGAGATGTCTTGCTACATTTTGTTTCTACAATTATACAAAAAACTGAAACATATTCCCTCAAACTTCCGCGGTGGTTAATTCATCAAATTGTTACTAAACATTAATATTTTCACTGTACAAAAAACTTAAAAAGTTTTGCATGATGAAAATTATTTATTAGAGAAAAATGAAAAAAAAACTTATACATTTGAGTTGGTTTCGAATTTGCTGCAACGTTTTTTTTAAGTTGTTTTTTTTATATTTCTCAGTATCTATGACCCGCCCAAATTATCAGCAACTTAGAAGCAAACAAGTTTTTACAATTTTTTGAAAATGTCAATTATAATTGATTATAATTCAAAAGTAAATTGAATTTTTGCTCAAGAAAATGCATTAGAATAATTATAACCCATTACAATTAATTAAAAATGGATTCAATTACTAAAAAATAGAAACATTTTAACGGAAAATTATCAACTTTTTTGGGTTTTCATACCACCAAGTTTGCATGAAATCGTTTGTCAACTCTTTTTACTGAGTGCGGGTGAGACCTAGCAAAATCTTCATTTTGACGAGAAAATAATTAGCTTATTGACCAACTCTTAGAACAAAAACTCTCTACTAAATGTTCAAAAAAAATTATAGATTTTGTAAGAAAAATCTGTTCAGCTAAGTTCTGTTCAAAAAATTTCTTTTTCTAGATTATTACCAAACAGAAAAATTTCTGGAGTTGTTCAAGCCACCAATCTCACGTTAGTTAAGCCAAATGATCTAAAAATAAACAAAAATCGGAGCAATATAATGCAAAATAAACTGTAAGTCGTTTTCATGAAGAAAAAAACCAGTGTTGCTTGGTTGCTAAACTGATCGAATGTTTGACTGGAATTTGTTTGCTTCTAAAGTTGGAGACAAATTGAGTGGTTTCTATACCAGAAGGCAAAAGAGTTAGATTAAGTTGTCTTTTTTAATTTTTTATCTAATTAAGATCTATCCAATCTAGGTTCTTGACAAAAAAAAGCTAAAAAACATGAAACACCTAGTACGAGACCACAAAATATAGTGCCGGAAATGACAATCACTTTAATTTTTGTCCATCATAACTAACGACATTTTATAAGGCTGCTCGTTGTAGATTTAATCTACTTAAAATTGATCATGCAGATACTCACTCTCCTTTGTCAAATGTGAAGCTAAAACCAAAGGTGATGTCATTCTTTAGTTTGAGCTGGGTATGGTATTTGGTGCCCCGCAAGAACATATACAAATCATTGGTACTGTCGCACCAATCACAATCTGCTGTCCTACTGACGACATGATAGAGTCTGGGATCTTCAATTCTGTCCTCAAGTTTTGCTGAAAAAAAAAGTTCTTTGGACTAAGAAGCATACATTTTTAAAACTGAGAGGATGGGTAAAAGCGCAATTGCTGCGAAATTTGCACAGTAATTTTTATACCACGATTCAAAATAATAGCTGTTAAACAACACAAATATTTTAAAAAAACTTTTTCTTTCTGATTTTCTTTCAGGTTATTATTTTCAAAGAAAAAGTACAGAGGAGTCACTTATTCAACTTGAATGAAAAAAATATTAGAATTTATTGAGATGGATACAAAAGATCATCGCATTCAGATAGATTAGACCGCTTGTTTTTCATGCTATCTGTTTTCGTCCTGATAGGTTCGTGCAACTGCTCATTCTAAAACTGATCCTTAATTTTGAATCTCAATCGTTCTAAAAACGCTGGAAAACAATAAGATTAGGAGATAAATTTCATTGTGGATCCTAATTGGTATAATTATAAAACCGTCAACATTCAGAGTTATTTATGAAACTTAGTTGGTTAGCAATAAGTTTGTAATAGAAAACTGAAAATTGCAAACTCTACACAAAAACTAGAAAAATGATTAAATTAAATCGTGAGCATTCGAAAAGTGAGCCTTTGAAAAGCGATATCGCTTTCCAATATTTATATATTTTTTTAAATTATCGAGTGGTGAATAGTTTATTGATTTTCGAAATGTGGGTTGGATATGGAGAAGTTTTGGTGAAGGGTTGTCTGGAGCTTCTAAGATTAACTTTTTAACTCATGGGTTAATTTATCGGATGGTCATGGGTTTTTGTGGGGTGGATTATCTTTAGGCTGGGTGATTTTCTGAGTTTTCAGCTTTAAGCTAAATGAATTGTTTTCATTTGGTGATTATTGGGGTCTGATTGTATTCAAAATTGTTGATTTTTGTTTTGATTGATAGGAAGGGATTGTAAGTATTATTTAGGCTGTCAAATTTTAGGGTTTTGCTTATCTTTGACCTGGAGTTATTTAAGTTAGAATTACAGTAAGAGTTCAAATTGAATTTATGTTGGCTAATAAAATAAAAACAAGTGGTTGCATTGAAAAGTGCGGTCATGAAAAGTGAGACAATTTCAAATGATATGATTGGTTGATTTTTGGATCATTGCTTCTGAAAAATACACTCAAAAACTATTGTCACGCTTCAGTTGGTAGGTTATTAGTTTTTGCACTTTTTTGAGTTAGCAAAACCTATATGATTGTCTAATATAGATCTTTTGCTCTCCAACGAGCATTTCTTAGTTCATAGTTTTTTTCAGCTTTAGCTTCTGCTGGAATTTTTGGGCAGCTCTGTGGCGTCCTCCAAATAGTTTGCCAAACTACTCCCTTGAAAACAGTTTTGTACACTTTTTATCTGGCAACTTCTGAACAGAGGCTGAGCGGAGCTTTGAACACTTTCAATACAATTAAAGCATTGCATTACAAGCTGTTCAATAGTCGATTTTTTTAACACAGTGGCGAGGCCTGGCTTCGCATCACTCGCCATACCAAAAATAGCTTCGCAAGCTAGCAGACAGGAAAGAAAAGGAGAGCCACTATCTCTAACGAAAAAAGAAATCTTTCTAAAAACCACAAGTAAAAAACTTCAAAATGTTCTATGAAATGATTTTCTATTTGCGGAAAACACCTCCAAAAACTGATCTATAAAAATTTTATCTAATTTTTAACGTCTTGTGCCACCCGAAGGAAAGCATACGAATTATGTTCCACCGAAGGACCCAAAGTTAGTTTAGTGATCCTATGAAAAATACGCTAAATTAATTGCGCGATTGTCTTTCTAGCTTCCATGGAGAAAATAGAATCAAAAGCTCAATTGACTTGGGTTTTTGACAGAGAGGCGAAACTGAGCTTCGCACCACTTGAGATACAAAGCACGAAAGTCTAAAAGTTGAAAAAAAAGTTTCAAAAATTTTGATCTAAATCTATCGATAAGGCTAAGTTTCAAACAAACAAAAAGCCTGGATATTAGAATGAGAAATAAGCATCGAAAGAAATGTGATCATGCGGTAGCAAAGCTGGGAATACCTCAGCAATAACCCTTAGTGTCAAAAAATATATATTTCAAGTCCTCCTCACCTTCAAACCAACAAACAAACTGACACACATACACTCAAAAACTATTTTCACGCTTCAAATGAAATAATATGCTGCCACTGTGCCGAATTTAAGTTGGCCGAAACCTATTACGCTGAAAAAAAAATAAAATTAAAAAAAACAAAGCCAAAAAAATTAAGACTACTAAGACCTCCAAACACTCAATCAAAACTAATAAATGTAACCAAGAGGATAAGGATTTGAAAAGAGGTTTTGCAAACAGGATTTTCTACTTAACGAGAACGCATTAACAATTTTGATCAACAACAACAAAATTGCAAAATAACGATCATTTTATTAGTTGGTAGGTTATTAGTTTTTGCCTTTTTTGAGTTAGCAAAACCTATATGATTGTCTAATATAGATCTTTTGCTCTCCAACGAGCATTTCTTAGTTCAAAGTTTTGTTCTGCTTTTGCTTCTGCTGGATTGTTTGGGCAGCTCTGTGGCGTCCTCCAAATCGTTTGCCAAACTACTCCCTTGAACACTTTTTATCCGGCTAACGGGGAACAGTTTTGTACACTTTTTATCTGGCAAATTCTAAACAGAGGCTGAGCGGAGCTTTGCAACACTTGCAATAAAATTAAAGCATTGCATTACAAGCTGTTCAATAGTCAATTTTTTAACACAGAGGCGAGGCCTAGCTTGGCATCACTCGTAATACCAAAAATAGCTTTGCAAGCTAGCAGACAGGAAAAAAAGGAGAGCCACTATCTCTAATGAAAATGGAAATCTTTCTAAAAAACACAACAAAAAAAACTTCAAAATGTTCTACGAATTGATTTTCTATTTGCGGAAAACATCTCCAAAAACTGATCTATAAAAATTTTATCTAAATTTTTGTAACCTCTTGTGCCACCCGAAGGAAAGCATACGAACTATGTTCTATCGAAGGACCCAAAGTTAGTTTAGTGATCCTATGAAAAATACGCTAAATTAATTGAGGCCAAAAATTTTTTCATAAAAAAAAATAATTCTTCATGTCTAGTAGAATTACAAAAAAATTGCAGCATTGAAAGCAGGAATAAAAAACAGCCATAGCGAAAGGTGAAAAAACCAAAAAAAAACATTCGGAAACTAAGCCGACAAAAACATAAAAAGAAAAATCATAGGCCGCCAATTTTTTTTCGAAATGTAATATTTGAAGTTTGAAACAAACAGGTCCTGGTCAGATTCGAACTCAAGATCTTTGCCGTCCCACGCCTATTCGTTACTTCCAGACCAAGTGTGCCGGAAACATTTAGAAAAAAGAAATAATTACGAACCAAGATACCAAGTGATTCAAGTGTTTCTGCTAAACAACCCAAAAAATTCTATATCCCAATTTGATAATGCTTGCTTATTGCAAGCGTAAGATTTTTGCTGAACAAAATTTAAATAAAACACGTCAAAACCTAGAAAATTTCATCCTTAGTCTCAGATGAGGCTGATAAATAGTCTTAACAAGAATTGAGAATCAAAACTAGTCATAAAAAAATCCTACTAAACTCTATTAATCAAACTTTCCTCAAATCAAACTAAACCTGGCAAAAGCTTCAAATATAGTATTCGTTCGTATGGCTAAAGCAATATAACATCAGCCGAATTTTTTTTACTGACAAAAACGAATAAAGAAATTCAAAATTAGATTAGGTTCTCAGAACAATTTTCATTTATAATGAAAATTGTTTCAATCAACTTATAAAACACCTACGCTTTGGAAAAAAACGTCATGAAAAGCGTAACATCCAAAAAAATGCTTTTGGAAACAAAACAGAAAAACAGCCGAAGTAAATTAGAAAGAAAACTAAAAATCCGAGAAAAAAATAAGAAAATGCTTTATTTGGGTTTTCAAGAAACTGAGCAGCAAAAGTTGTAGAAAATTTGCTAACGGGGAAAAAATTGTCTGGTACCAGATAACAAGTAATTTGCCGTCGCAGGTGAAATTAAACAAATAAATCCAGGATATGTCAAAACTTCAGCCGTGAATTTTAGTATTTGACGAGGAATCGTCCGAAAATTGAAAAAATTTTGTTCGTTACATCGCCTGAAAACTTGAAATTGCAACTTCCCCCCCCCCTGTTTATGCAAAACCAGGCAAATTTCTAAACATATGAGTGGCTCGGGTACAGTATATGTACGGAAAAAACGCACTTTTTGGACTCAGTTTTTGTATACAAAATCAGATAAACTACAAACAATTATAAGACTTGTTCGAGTTATATATCACTTTGAAGCAGGGGCGGATTTAGGGGGGGTGCGGACGCCCCCTTTCAGGATTCGACACGCTGCCGACCCAAAGGAATCCACTTTTAGCCGACCGACCCTAAACATTTTCTAAAGGCGCCTTTAGCGCCAATATTAACTACTTTTTGAGGGGGAGCGCGCGCCAAAAAAAAATTTTTTTTGGTCAAAATTTTTTCAAAAAAGCCCGAAAACGGCTTTTTTGACTGTTTTTTCAAAACTTTGCCTGCGGCGCAGCAAATTTTGCCAAAATTTGGGCAAAACAATGCTTTGGTAGAGCTCAAAAAATCAATTTGGTCGACCTAAAAAAAAGTCGTAAAATTTTTCGATTTCTTTTTGAAAATCCGACCCCTCGAGAAAGTCAGGTCCTGATTTGAAGCACTTTCAGTCGCAATTTGAACTTCATTAAAGTTTTTCATGAAGTTCACTCTATCGAGAGGAACCTGTTTGATTTTTTTCTCTTCGAATTTAAGCAGATTTTTAACGCTTATTAGATGGAAATCGATAATTTAAGGTGTGTATTATATAAATTCACTTCAAAAACACTGCTCACAAAAAAGAAACGGCACAGATTCGAGAAGAAAACCTTTTCTATGAATCTGATCAATTTTTTGGGTGCACTACAAGATTCATCAGCTGTGCATTTTATTCGTTTACAATCAGTGGAGTCAAAAACAGTTTTTATACACCCAGAACGAAAGCTGCCTTTTTTGCGCCTTTTGGAGCCGTACTTTGAATTGAGCCTTTCAGCAAAACTATGAGCAATTAATGTGATAGATGCAGTATAGATAAAATTGTTTGAAAAGAAATTATCTTTCAATCAACGAAACTATCAAAAACTGAGTTAGGTTGACAAAACACCACTAAATCGTGTTGTCCTAACTCACGTATTTCACTAGATCTACAGAAAAAAATCGAAGTTTCCTCCACTTTTTGTTCAAAGCAGGGGCGGATCTAAAATTTCTCTGTCAATGGCCGATCTAGAGTTTTTTTCAGCTTCTATAGTGATTTCTGTTAATTATGGCTAATTTTCATCAAGCTGGAAAAAGCTCAAAACCTTCAATCGGGCATATATTATCAATCTTCATTTTGTATTAAGTGATCTCCTTCTTGAAGCTCAAATTTTTTCAAACATGCCAGCTTAGCAAAGTTCTTTGAAAAAACTTTTGTCATCGCCTAGGTTTCAATAAGTTTCTTTTCCAAAAAAAAATCTTTTTTCTTCGGTTTTGAAACTCATTTAATTGATTTCATAATAACATAGTGTTTTTGAAAAAAAATTAGCTTTAAATTATCTCAATTTTCAACAAAGAAAAAAATTTGACTTTGCTCAGTGTTTAATTCCTTTAAAGCATTTCTCTATTTTACTAAAGTTGAAAAACTTTAACATAATTTTTTGTTCCCAAAAAATATGAAAATGTTTCCAAAAATTATAATCTGTTTCAAAAAAATTAAAGGCACATTGGCAAGGTATGAACGGAATTGCAAATATTCTTGTGCAAAAACAACTCAGCCAATAGAAAATTTTTCTGATTTTGATTTGATAGAAAAGTTCCACCATTCGATACCTCAATTTTGAGAACATCCAATCTATCAGCTCAATAATAGCTAAAAACATTCTAACACAATAGAAAAAACAGATGCTTTTAAAATTCACTATTTTGAAACAAATGATCTCATAGTTTTCATTTAAAAATCATAGACTTGATCCAACAAATCTTGCTGGAATGACTTGGAAGACTTATAACTGAATTGTAAGTTATAAACTCAATTCAATTTATGAGAAAACAACCAGAAATTGAGGGGTAATTTTCACATATTTTTTATGTTGATTGCTACAGTTTACTTCTACATCATATTAGGCTGGAATGATGCTCTCATGAAGAAGAACTCGAATGATGAAACTTTTTAACCTATGAGAATCAATAGAAAATTAACCTATCTGATGTTATTTTCCCAACAGTTGAAAACATATACAATTTGAGCCAGAATTTGAAATATCAAAAAAAACTTCTGGTCTCACAAAAGGGCAATTTTAACAAACTAGTAGTTTGTTAAGATTGCCATTTTGTGAACACAGAACTTTTTTTTTGATATTCCAAGTTCTGGCTCAAATTGTATATGTTTTAAATTGTTGGGAAAATAACATCAAATAGGTTATTTTTCTATTGATTCTCATAGGTTAAAAAGTTTCATCATTCCAGCCTAATATGAGGTAGAAGTAAATTGTAGCAATTAACTTATAAAATATGTGGAAATTACCCCTCAATTTTTGGTTGTAGTCTGATAACCATCTCGGTCACTTACCACTTTGGAATATTGCTGCAAACAGCAGAAAACTTTTAAAACCGACCATTTGAGAAAACGATTTGAAAAACTATTAAATAAATTTTGTAGCTGCAGGTTAATATTTATCCAAATCAAATGGGTTACTAGTTATACTGGTTTTCACCCCAGTATAAGTCCCACCTTAGGCCCGCCTTAGACATTTTGCCCTTTTTAAACTTAGTGGCACATTTCGCCACTTGACTACCTATTTTAAAAATATTGAAAAATCAGTTTTTTAAAGATGATTTATTAGGCCATAAATACGGTGGCTAAATACGCGTCAGTCCTTCAACACAAAAGACCGCCATGAGCGTTTTCATAATTAATTTGACGTCTTGCTTAATTTGCTTTGTACGAAAAAATTGCGACTAGTTGTATAAAACGATTGTCATCAGGATGAAAGTTTTGAAGAAAACATACCCGAAATTTCAAGTTGGATTGCTTAGCGACAGCATTTGTTCCGCCATTGATAATGGGGATTAATCTTTGTCTTCGGGCAAGTTTTGTTTTTTTTTCACGCGAAATTAGATGCCAGATAAAATCATTGAATTGGTCAAATGGTGCCATACAAAACCTATTCCAATCCTGATTTAGACAACCTTCAAAAATTTTGATACTTAGTATCGAGAAAAAACGGTTTGAGTAGAATACCAATCGTCCGAGGATCCTTTAGGGAGGCTTAAATCGGGTAGAGGCTATATCCTTGGGCCGCCTCAAATTCTTAAATTTAGCTCCTTTATTTCGAACAACCGTGAATTCAGTATCAAAATTTTTCATTTTGAGGACCCCGTTGACAATAAAAGGCTGTTTCCTTGGCAGTTTTTTTTTTCAAAAATTTCATATATTTTTATCCAAATCCGTTAAATACTATCAAAAAATTAGTAAACTTTCGTATTGTCATTGTGAACTTTCGACTACCAAAATTGTGACAAGGTGAGAGCATAATTTTACCACACTGCTGACCATTTCAAATCATGTTTTGTGTTTTTTTTTTCTTCAAAATTTGTCCTTCATATTTCACTATTTTGCTTTGCGCAGTTAGAGGCAATGTAAAACTGATCTTTTAAATAATCTGAGCATTCACATCTCAAGAACCGTAACCTGGCGGTAATTAGTTGTAAACAAATGCAATGGGGAGGGTTCTCATGCTTGAAGGACCGAATGCTTGAAAAATTTGAACCAATCAAAATCGCTAAGCGTTTCTATTGGCTAAATGTCTTTCTCAGAAACTCGAAGTCAATTTTAACAGAAAATGTATTAAATCAGTGGAAAAAAGCAAAAATATTACAAGTTGCGGTTTACAACCGCAATACTATTCAAATAATCATCAAGTTGATGAGGTCAAAATCATGAGAATTTTTCAGTCTTGAAAACTCATCTGCTTATTATCTAATCGGTCAACATTAACACTAATGACCTGGATTTATTTTCTTACTTTGAGATTTTCGCGATTTATTTTGAGATTTTGAATACTCAATTCTGATTGGCTGAAAGAAAGCTAAAGCTAATTTCAAGCATTCTGTCCTTCAAGCATGAGGGACGCCACCAAATGCAATGAAGCAAGCTACTTGAGAAACCAAATCTCATGCAACATATTGGATTGAAAAATTAGTTTTGTTTTGTTTCAATGGTGGGTATTCACAAGTACCAAAATGATAAATCAGTCCCATTTATACCAAAATAAAAAATCAATTGCGTTAGTACCAAAAATATTCAATTGGCTTAAGACGATTAAGCCGACTACTTTAAGCTCCTGGTTTAAGGTCGGCAATTTTGTGTTTTTCTTTATAGACGAGAAACGCACGGAAGTTGTTGATGAAGTTTTGAATGTGTGTTAATCAGCATGATGTGAGATAAGTTGCGTTTAACCAAAAATATCTGCAAACAATTATAAACAAAGACAATCATTGGTACTTGAGCAGGAAAGTACACCACGATCAGGAATGTCGGCAGACTACATACCCGATGCTGATCAGCGTCTCGAAGTTCATGTTTTGGCGTGAGCTGCAAGTGCATAAGGTGGATTGAAGTTGAATTAAGTAAGGATATTATGATAGTGTTGCTTGTATCTCGTGTTGCTTGTATCTCGTGTAATGTTAAAGTTATCTTAGTGTTATAGCTAAAACTGTATTTTGTTGTTAGGAATGAATTCTTATCTCAGTCATATTTTTTATGAGAATTAGCCGATATATTATGAGAACGAAACTGAAAGACTGTGACATTTTCCAGCCCGTTCATCTTCGGTCACATCTCCACCCTGTTCAGCTTAAAACTGCAACCAACTTTGGTTAGTTTGAAAAAACAAACGTTTACTCCAGTTTTTTGAGATCGTGATATACATCCAAAGATTTATTGCTGTAAATAAAGCTGCCTGTATCTCAATAGAGCAATAGAGCAGTTTGAGGTTGAGGTTGGTTTTCTTCTTCATAAAGTGAAAATCGAACATGACTCCTTAGGCGAGATCCAAAATGACTGCTTCAATAGTTGTCGGTTCATTTCAATGTTTTACGGTAACATGGGACAGTAGCAAGATTTTCGTCAAATATCTCGAGCAATTTCATTGAACTTTTGCACATATTTGGCAGTATATTGTTTTCATTCCAGACAAAGCTTAATTTTTTTCTATTACACGTCGAATCAATCGTTTCACCACACAGTTTTTTTAAGTTCTTGTAGAAGTTAGATCAAAATACATTTGTGGCGTTTTTTTTAGTAAAGTGTTTCACTCTACAAAAGGAGCGGTCAGTTTAAATGCCGAAACATCAGCATCCGCATTTTAAGTTGAAGGTCTTGTAATTGGTTTCTGGTTCATGGTAAGTCAATGGTAAAAATTGGAATTCATCTCAAAAAATTGAAATTGTTTAACACGATAAGATTTGATATAAACCGACCTTATAACCATTTTATTAGATGAACTTATTTTTTTAGACAGCGTTCTATCTACCTCAAACTAGGCTGAAACCCATGAAATTTCAAAGCGTACTAAAACTTCGAACTTGAGAAAAAAATTACATCACAAGGAAAATATGTATATCACTGCGTCGATATTCAAGTTTACCGGAACTTTATAATGAAAAACCAACAAAATCTACCTCGTACATAAGTTTAATGCATGGCATCACTCCTTATAAGCTAGTTACTTGTCATCAGCTCTTATAAGCTCAATGGTTTTGTATGAATTCCATCATCTTAATCTTGTCTTTTTGGGTAAAAAAACTAAGTCCTTTGTTTGTTCATTTGTGGCTACCATATGGTTTACGGTTCTGAGTTCTCTATTTGTGGATGTTATGTTGTTTGCTTCATCGATCACTCTTCTGTACTTTGATATAATTCCGTCTTCAGACTCATCTTGAACTCGTTTGGTCAAATCTTTACTCCTGAATTTGAACTTATCTGATTTGTTGTCATAGCATTTCTGAAATAGCATCTGAAATAGCATTTCTGTACATCTAAATTACTCTTTAAAAAGTCCTGGCTACCGTTTATCGTGCTTTTTATGCGTACTGCAATTCGTTCGAGAGAAGACATTAGAATTTGCATCTACTTTGAAAAAGTCTCTGCAACCATTTTCCCTCATTTTTTCCCAAATAGCTCTATGATCTGGTTGGATACAGTCATATAAGCTTTCATCAGCAAGTTCAAAGTAAAGTGAGTCTCTGACCATCCCAACTGTTCAAACTTTTTACACAAGTATCATCACAGAAATTGTCAAAGAAGTTGTAATACAGCTTCAACATTCTCAGTATTGCTTCGTGTGGTAAAAAAAAATCCAACAATGATGGGTTCTCTCTCTTCAATGGTTGTTTTCAGCACTTCAACCTCATACAAAACGTTCTCAACTGTGCTCAGTCTTTTAAATATTGGTTCATTGATTGCCCTATGAGTTTTTTCATCGTTCAGATATTTTGTGATTGTACGCGTGGATCTATCTATCTATGATCTGATATCCTTTGGAGGAATTACCCAGAACTTTCATTACTTCTGCTACAATTCCTGAGAGAGAGTTTTCAGCTCATGCTCTTCTAGCATCAACCAGTGACTGTTCAAAACTGTGGAAATCTTTTCGTCATGAGTACTGAACAAAGCGGTAAATTTTGGTGCACTGCAAGCCAAGTTCCAAATAAAAATTGAACAGAGGAGATATAACTGTTCCATTTTCTTCCTTGAAACTAGATATCAGCATTCTCTGAGGATATTTCAACACTTCGTTCTCGATTGCATAGTTTTTCATGTAGTCTCCAATTTAGTTTGTTCCAAGTTCGATGTTTTGAAAACTGGAAGAAAATTGGCAAACTTTGATTTTAGTTCATGTGGAACAACTACCTTGCAAAATCAAACTTATTTATCCAAAACCAAAGTGAGATCCATCTTATTTTTTGCTAAAAATGGGTCTTAAATAAAGAAGGCTATTGATCATACCAACGATTTTGAAGTTTTCCCACCATTCACACTCCCATCTTTCTTCAATCTCATATCCTCTCTTTAATATTTTCCCGTCTCAATTCATTCATCTCTCTCTTCTTATTACCTCGTTCAATATCCCGATGTGTTAACGAGGAACGAGCTTCTTGACAGGAACAGAAATGGTAGAAAAATTCCATTGCGCCGAACACTGCTTTGCAGAGATCACAAAAACCGTCCACATCAAAACAGTCAATTTTCTCTTTTTTCCAGATGTAAAAAAGCTCTCAGCTTCGCTTTCTGGTCTTTTTTCCTGAAAGAAAGACTTGAAATTATTCCTAAAGTCGCAAGATTGGTTATGTCTAGCTTTAAATTTCTGCATATCAGTGTCAAACTCCCATCTCGTGTACAGTCATGTTGGCATATCTTGACAAATTGAGAAAGGGTAAAGCTGGCTTGCATCAATTCCATCAATCGATTTACGTATAATTGATGAACCTCTGATTAATTTTTCATCAACTACAGCTTTTCGAGTGAAATCATGGGAATGTCCACCGGCCGTGTCTTCTCGAATCCTTATAACTTTCGCAAAAAGGATAAAATTTATTTAATTTGTAGATTTGTTTAGACACATCTTTGCTATACTGGGAAGCTTACATCGAAGTTTTAACATATCGATCCCCTTGATATGTTAAGAATGAACTCTTTTCTGGTTTGCTTTCAGGGTTGGAACAACATGCTTGTTGTTGTATCACTTCAAAAAGTCTTTGAACATGGTCTTTCCGTTGTTCTGCCAAGTATCTTGTAAGTAATTGTAATTATCCAAACCAGATGGCGGTACAGTCCTGATTTGAAGCCTTTTCAGCGCTTGCTGCTCGTCAAGGCCATTCTTTCTCGGTTTCTCATTTTCATGTCGTATGTCGGAGTAAAGGCTCAGGTAAGACAGAGTCCGGACGTCCCATAGAGATGATTTTTAGCAAAGCAGCAAAAATTGTCTTATTTGTGATCATCTTGAATCGCCACTTTTTGTTTTGACGTTCTTGAGTACAATGCTTCACAATATCATACTTTTCTACTTTCCCTTGAAGTATTATCAAGTCTGCTTTGGTACTAGCAAATAAGGTTTTTTCAAATAAAGTTGTGTTTTCATGGGCGTAGAAATATTGATATTCACCAGTCTCGATATTTCGAAGAACAATCCCCAGAGCAATGTTGATTTTTGCTGCGGAACCGAGCTTGTTGGGAATTCCGCAATTTTCTCGTTGATTAGTTTAGTTTCTACCTTATGTCTACCTTATGTCCATCTTAAGTTGAATACCCAATGTGTCCCTTTTTCCATCTTCGTATCTACCAGAAAATGTAAACAAGCACTAAGTTCCTCCTTCAGTTTTTTACCATCCTCCCCTTCTTCCTCCACAGTCTTGTTGAAGTCCAATGCAGAATCACTGGGATTCCGTTGCTCAGCTCCATGTTTGTTTCTCCGATGTTGTTGGAGAGAGTAGTAATTTGAGAATTCTTGTTCACAAGAAGAACAAACAGCTACCTGCTTGGAATGTGATGGAGCATTCTTCTTGGCCATGTGATAGTTCATTTCTAACTGATTGCAAGTGAACTACTTATAATCAGGACAAAAAAGCACATTATTTCTGAAGTCGAGCTGCATGCGCCCTAATATATGTGTCTACAATCTCCACACTTGATTTTCTCATTGCGGTTTAGTCAAAGAGATGACTTTTGAACCGAGTATTGAGAATCAAAGTAATTCCCAACTCCCATTAGCCAATTTTGTCAAAACTCTCCTTCAAATCTCCTTATTCTTCTATTTCATTACAGATTTTTTGAAGTTCAAAATCTTGCATGACAAGGTATGGAAAACTGTTTCCAGAAATTTTCTTTGAAAAGTTCATCCATTTCGAGCTATCCTCTCAAATTAACACCAAAATTAAAGAAGTTGAATATTCTATCAATAATCAACAATTTCTCATTGATAAATTACAAAAAATTCAAATGAGTTGATGAACAACTTTGTGGAAATGCTTTTTTTTTATTATTTTCTTTATTTTGTTAAACATATTTGTAAAAGCTTTTAGTTTTACGGCAAACAAATTATGGCCATTTATTTTTGCGATTGCTTTTGTGTATACTTTTGCATACTTGGATGACTTAATTCCGCCACTCAAGTACGATTTTAATATAAATTGTATACGATTTTGATTGGAAACGACAAATTGAACAAACTACCTTAAGCGGAGATTTATTCCTGATTGGATATGATTTTTATACACCTTTCATACTTGGGAGCTGAATTCTGATTGGATACGACTACCGTCTATAGAAGAAAAGTCTGATTAAAAAAAAATCTACTCAATTGAGTTGAAGGTACACCTCACTTTCAAATCAAAATCAATTTATTTTCAACTTAACTACCGTAAAATAGCTCCTCACTCAGCTCTAAACATTTTAGTTGCAACTTAACTACCGTCAACTACCTCCTCTCTTAGCAATATATTCTTTTCACTCTGTACCTTTATGTCATCTTATTGCTCAAAATGATCTTCTCAGTGCAAAACAGGACACTTATGTACTCGGTAGAACTTTTGCCTGATCTAGTACAAATGAAAGTGCGACAAACAGTCTCTGAAGTTTTTTTGGCACCAATGGGCATCCCAATCCACGTCTGGCCCATGGTGGAAGTGTTGCGAAGGGATTTCATCGAACATCGTATTTTGCACGTTCCCATCACCGAGAATCAGTTTGGAACGATGGGAATGATGTCACAGATTGCAGAACAAGTTGGGATGGACTATCCCGACGTTTATGACTCCTGGTCTGAACTTGTCAAAGATTTCCTCTCTCCCTGGGAAAAAGAGGGATCTGTGGAGAGGGGTTTTCTGAACCAAGAACACCAATCAGCGAACCACCAAGACAACCATCCGCTTTGCGCTCTATCACGACCTTGCAAAACTCTTCAGCTGCTCGACAGCTCTTTGATTTGTAATAAACTTGGTTGTTGTCTCGTGTTTTAATTTATTTTAATTTATTTTCTTTGCATCTAGTGTTTTTATTTTGAAGATACAGGAAAAAAGGAGTTAACTAACAGGTAATTGAAAAATTTGTTGAAACAACTTCGCACCCGGATTAAAAATCAAACTAACTTTGCAATTGGCAAGTATTCTTACAGCATTTTATTGTTGCAAATTGGTTAAAAAATCAAATAAATTTCAACTCCTCGTAAAAATTTTTGCATTGTTTATGCACACATGATCAAAAATTCATTACAGTTTTTGCGTACGTGATCAAAACTGTACAATAATTCTTACACCCCGCGACATTTTTCACAACCTTTCAAGCACACATGATGAAAAATTTTAGATAACTTTCCAAACCTATTTTTGTTTCAATAAAAAATTCGTACAAAGTTTTTGCATTTCACGAACAATAATATTAATTTTCTCGCATTTTAAAGAAAATCTTAACAATACTTTCTTGCCATAATAAGAAATAACATTTATGATTTTCTTTGTTCTAAACCTAATAAGTAAAAATCCATTTTTAACAATGTATGTTGATCAAAAACATCAGAAAAACAGTGTAATAAGATGGGGAATAGCACTCAAAACCATCAACTATGAAAAAAAAATTAGCCTTTCTGTAGAAAATTTTTTGCAATAAGCTTTTTAAATTTTTGCATATCCATAAGAAAAAAGAAATTAGGTTTTTGCATTTGTTTTTTTTTATAAAAACACAAAAAAAAACTTGCATCTTACACAAAATTGTCATCAAAGGTTCCGCACACTTGTTTACAAAAATCAAAACCTTTTTTCCATGTTGCAGAAAACGTTTATAAATTTTTTTTGCACACGTAATAGAGAAACTAAAGAAAACTACGCATTTTTAGAAACATATCAACAACTTTTATCGCAACTGGAAGAAAATTGTATCAATTTTTTCTTACACTGTTAATAATTAAAATTTATTAAGTTTTTGTTCTGAATTTGATGCATTTATGTTGATCAAAAACATCAGAAAAAAATGTATTAAGATGAGTAAAAGCATTAGAGTTCATCAATATCGAAGTTTTTTTTTTCAATAGTTTATCACGTTTTATTACAAAATTAATTATTTTTTGGCATATACTTAAGAAAAAATAAGTTAGGTTTTTGCATATAATTTTTGAAAAACCACAAAAAAACAATCTATTTTCAAAAAAGTTTTGCACCTGCTATAAAAATGAATGAAATATCTGCTTACTCGTTGAAAAAAATCATATCAAATTTTGTATTTTACTTGTTAAAGATTACATAAAACTTCAAAATCTTTAAAATGAAAGACTATTAAATTTGACCAAGATCAATTCATAGAAAGGTGAAAGTTTCCACCAACAAAGAAGATGTCATTAACTTTCTACACGTTAATTTTTAAACTAGACAATAACCATACAATTTTTCGAGGAGTCTTTGCCCATTAACTTCTAGAATCTTCTAAAATTCTACAAAAACACATTAAAAATGTATCCAATCAGACTTTCACATTAAACTCTAAGATGATGAAATTGGCCAAATATTTTAGTGAATTTAGATATTTCGCTATTTCTTGTTTTCAAATCTGAATAAAACTACTCAATCAAAGTTGTGAAAAAAGAGTCGTTTTCAAGGAAACTCTTCCTTTTTTCAGATAACTTTCCAAAGCTAACCTTGTTTCAACAAAAAGTCTGTACAAGTCATGTACAACGTTCATAAACGAAAAATCCATCAATCTGGTAAGATAATATTTTGTTTTTTAAATCAATGAGGCGGAAATTTTTGAGAAAAATTGAATCTTTTCAGATGGTTTCAGAACCCCTTTTTCAGCTGGTTTTTAGATACATTCGAGAAGAACTGTTTTCATTTTATTCAAAAAACTCCTACAGTTCAGTTCAATCTATTTTTAATAATGAAACTTTTAAAAGAAACGGAAAACAAGCCCAAAGTTGAAACCGATCAAAATAGAACGAACGATTGCCTGCATCCAGTTTGAAATTGGTACCGAATCTATCAAGATTCTGAAAATTAATAAAACCTACCAAACTAATGAGCAAAATATCATAGACCTTTCGGAATAGAAAGACCTCGAGAGTAAAATAACCAGAGATTTTTGAAAAGAGTAAGTTTTGTCTGAGACACCTTCCAGAAAAAAGGGGTTTCATATGATTCAAATGGAAAATTTTTTGATGAAATTGCGGATCTGGGATACGGAAACAGTTTCAATTTTCTTTTTAAAAAAATTACTACAAAGAACAGTTTTTGGAGAAATGGTTGAGTTTTACATCTTCTGCAGAAATCTAAAGAAGTGTTTCAGTCCCCTCAAAATTCCCCTGCTATATTGACAAAAAAAACGAAACAGTTCATGATAGAAGGTGCATGAAGGAAATAAAAATGAATCAACAGGATAAATTATGTCTGTTGAGAAGAAAACATGGTGGTACACAAGAAGACGAAGGTGACAACAAACTCGAAAATTAACTCAAAATTTGTTTCAAACTGAACTCCTTTTCTAGCACATTTAAAAAAATTCCTATATGCAAGTATAATGCAAATTTCTTCATTATCAACTGAATATTTTGAAACAAATTGTTACTTTATTTTGATTTAACTGTGAAAACTACTGAAAGAACCCTTACTATAAGTTTTTTAGCTCATCAAAAATCTTGCATAATGTTCAGAACCATGATCATCAAAAAAACAATCAAGTATTTCAAACAAATTTGATTCATATTTTGAGTGATGTCCTTTTCGAATTCTGTCCAGAAACGCTGAACCAAAAGTTAGGGCGGACGCATGTTTTTGATTAGAACTTAGATAATATCTCTTGAACTTTGCTTATCTTCTGAACTTTTCGATGCAACAATGCTTCTGTAAAATCAGTGTTTGTACAAATTGTAAAGACAGTCAATTTCTTGATAAAATGTAATGATTTTTATCTATTCTCTTAAAACTTTGTATAGGAGAAATTCCTAATAATTTTGAATCGAACTTGCAACCCGCAATAACTTGCAACCCGCAAATGGAACACGCAATAATCCTGTCTTACTTTTGATTTTTCGTATAACTCGTTGAAACAAAAAAATAAAAAAATCATGTTTTTTCATTACTTTCTGAATAAAAGCTGGAGAGAGCTTGACACATAGCAGCTGCCATCTGGAAGAATTATTTTCTGCGGGTTTTGTGGATATAAATTTAGGAGAAGTAACGCCTACGCAGTTTCCATGGATTCCAGAATTCCATATTTAGTACTACTTCCTTATATGGAAATCATGATGAGTCATGATGTTTACTTCCATTTTCATTTAATCTCAAAATATTTTCTCTCACTTTTCCTCATCTGATCAATTTGCTTATCGAAAAGGTACTTCAGAAAAGACACTAGTCCTTGTTAAATTGAATTTTCAATTAATCAAACAAGTAATGGGAAAATTTTACTTTGAACCATGCTTCCAATTGCTAAAGAAAAATGACTCAATTTGAAAATAGCAGCAAGTCTACCTTGGAGAAAAAAAGGAGAGATGATATAAGCAATGCGGTATACTTTTATTCACGATCTTGAAAGCCTTAGACTCGAACCTATATATGAAGCCAAACCTGGAAAACAATCAACTTAGGATCAGGTGCTCGACATCTGTAATAGAGTGTACGAAATAGCAACATACGACATAAGGAGGTTGGGTGTCACAATCAGGAAGTACAGTGTGAACAAACCACCCTACATTCAGATTCGACTTTTCACTACAGAGGGACAAAAAGACATGAAGCAAGTTGCCTATTTCAAAATAATTTAATTGAACTCAAAGAACTCGCCCAAATTGTGGGAGACTTTATGTTTGTTGATAATTGTAGAGTTCAGTAATACTTTGTGATGTTTATTACGCTTGGTAATTGGAGTATTTTGGTTCCAAAACTATTTTTCCGCACCGAAGTGTACATTTAGAGCTAGAAACTGAAAAAAAATTGATTGAGTACATAAACTTCAAATAATTTAGTTTTCCAGAGTTTCTTTAACAAATTACTAAAACAATGTTCTTCTGCTGTTTTCTTTCAACTTTTGTCTAATTTGGACAATAATACAAATCAGGATGTAATTATAGTTGAAAAATTAACAATGTTCTGTATATCAATACTTTTTTCATAAATTGGGATTTTGATTGATCACATCAAAAATATCAACGGATAAATAATGCAGTTTTTTGAATTTTTCAATAAACATATAAAAAATTTAAAACAATTCGAAAAAAATTTGAAAAGAGAAGCTGGTGATCTTAAAAAAAATTTGATTTCAGCTAGATAAATGTTTCTATGAAAAACATATAACTTAAAAAAACTGGTGAGGAATAGTGATAGAAAAAGGTATTGCCAGATTTAAGAAATATGTTTTAAATTACAGATCTAAAAATTGACTGATCAAGAAGTAAATAACAAAACAAAAGAAAATACTATAAATTAAAAAGACGAGGAAAATTATAAATTTTGAGTGAATCAGTATGACTGATTTTCAAATTGCTTACACATAGGTTTTCTAATAAGCTTCGATAAAAATATTATCTAGAAGGTTTTCATCTGTTCGTTAGTATGATCAATATTTTCAAAAGATGGAATGCTCAATTCTGATAAATTGATATTAAAATGGTGTGAATTGGCATTATAGTTGAATACCAATTTTAATTGATTTTTATAAAATGTATAAAAAGTCCTTTATAGATAAGGCTCGGAACTGATATCAAAACTGTTGAAAGTTCTAGATTAATTAGAGTTTCATTCTGATCAGGTGATGTCAAAACTGTTGAAAGTTTCCTGAGAAGAAAAGCTTGATTCTGCTTGGCGGATCTCAAAACTGTTGAAAGTTCCCTGATAAGTGAAGCTTGATTCTGATTGGATGATATCAAAAAAAATTTGAAAGTTTTTTAGTTCCATTCAGGTTGGTTGATTCATATTTCAGCCACACCAAATAGGATGAATACAATCTGGTGTCTTTTACGTTAGAAATAAATGTTCTTCTTTGAGCTGATATCTCACAACATCTGGTTTTCCATGCTCAAGCACAGAAAGACCATATCCACAGTATTGAGGTTGCTTAAAAATTTGGGTGTTGTACTCCGGTGTATTAGGTTCAAATCCCGCAACAGCCACGAGCAAAAACTCCAGATCGAAATATACGACCAGCGGTACACGATCGGCATAATTTTTGAGACGATGCTGATAAAATTCTGGTTTAGGCATTATTATTTGGGTGTCTTTTTAGTATGCAGTGGCAAGTATGGAAACATCCTCGGCGTCTTGCGTTTTTTTTTTGCGGTGGAGTTTTTTTTTCAAATGTGTTGTACCGGCTTAGCGAGGTTATTTACGAAAATATAGTGGTGGTTTGATCCTTCAGAGAGAGAGTAGAAAAAGGTCCATGAATGAACCACAGTGTATCGATTTTGGGACACGCATAGGCAGCAGCTCTCGAGGAACTTCTCTAGAAAAACATTTTAATTGGTTTAATTGGGTTTTATTGATATCATTTTTCCTTGACAAAGGATATAATGTTTTTTTTACTAGCCATTATTAGAACGGAGGACCGGAAGACGTTTATCTGAACATTACTCATTTTTTCAAATGATCCTTATCCAAAATGCACATTGGCATGTTCAAATCTCCTTGAAACTTCACCTTCACTTTCTCACTGTCCAAGTCGTTATGCCACAGACGAATCGTAGAGAGGGAAAATAAGTTTCATGTTGTAAGCTGCTACAAAATAATACAGAAGACATTTGTATTGAAACTAGTCAAACTGTAATTTTTTTTTTCGTTTCAGCCAGAATGCGTAAGTAGCTCTCTGCTCTATTGGGGGAAACTCTGGCAACACCAATCGTCACTGTCAGGTTTTGGTCAATAATTCATCCATGGAGTCATTCACTGAGTTCAGCATGTGTTCCACCACCTGAATGTTTTGCCCTCGTATCATTCCGTTAAAATTCACGACAGTCTTCACAGATTTAGGTAGAGCATTGTTTTGACATTGCTCAGAGGAGTTGTCGACCTTTCTCATCAAGTAACCTCAGCAGATATTCGTACTTTTTGTGATCCCATCAGAGGTACCAATTGTTTTCTCGGCTTGCAGTCTACTGAAAGCATCTCATCTTCATCAACAGACAATTAAAACATTTTCGGCTTTCAATTAGAAGTTGCATGATTCGGTTTTGAAGATCTCTTTGCTTCATCATTAGAGGACCAAAATGGAAGGTCTGTCATGCATATAAATTTGAAAATCTGCTCATAAAGACAAAATAGCAGTACAGACAATGGCTTTCTGCCATTTTGCATGATCGGTTTCCAAATACTGAAATGCTTCTGGAAAGATTTCAAAATTCTGAGATGGTTGTCACGAGATGCCATCGGCACATAATGACATTAATTTTTGTGAATGTTTTTGATATGCCTGCCCTGCAAAATTCTCGTTCGAGCACAGAATAGCTTCACGAAGGTTTCAATCATAATGGATTTTTGCCGCGGAACAAATAGGCAATGCTTTGTTTTCGACATTTTCGAAATTTTCCGAAATTAGGGTCTGAATTCAAGTTTAATAATAATCTGGGAATTTTATGATATTTTTCATAAACCAGATAAACATCATTTTAATCAAGAACTGTTGAAGTTGAGAAAACAAAAATGGAAAGGGAAAGACGTTTTGAGTGTTGATTGATTGATTGATTGACTGTATCATTGCTTTACAGGTTGTTGAGAACTCCGGGTTAGGAAAACCATTTCGAAAGCTTTGTGGGTTTCAAATTTTCTTCAATAAACATTGATTTTTTTACTACTGCTGTTTACTTTCCCTTGGCTTTCATCGATAAAATTTTCCGTGATTACCTTTCGAAATATTTTTCCTAATTTTTCCGTACATAGTGTTAAAAATTTAGTGTGTGTATAGTGTAGAATATAGTGTCAAATCCAATGCAAACTCAAAAAGTAAAACAGTTGTTGCCTAAACTCTTCAAGTCAAATAGTGTAGGCAACAAATATGCGGTTACAAATACTGTTTTAAAAACTTTTTTGTGCATATATTTTTGGGCATGAGTCATGAATGAATGTATGTGTGCTTGATTGTTTGTTTATGTACAAATGTATGTACTCTATTGGTCCTTTTTAGTTAACATCTTTTTGAAACAACTTGTATTGTTTCTATCTAAGAATTGAGTCATGGCCGTTCGGTTGAGCGAGCATTAGCTGACCCGTAACTGTTTGTCGATACGCTCCCCGGGAATGCCGTGAAGTCATGTGAAAAACTTATCAAGATGCGATTTTCTAAAAAACAGAATTGTGAAAAAAGTAAGTTACTTCTAAAAAATTTTCTGTCTCCACATCCAGTGAAAGTTTTTTCAATAAACTTCCTGTGATGTTCTGAAAAATTTTAGAACCCATGTTCAAATGTCGAAACAAAACATAATTTTATTTTTTTTTCGCCTTAATTTGGCCCTATAATATCAATTCTTGGCTTTAAAATCTAGTTAAAGTGTATCAAAAACCCTTCAAAGTCTAGTTTATGACTTATTAGGGTAGGGACACAATGTTAAAAAAAACGTTAAATACTAAACCGAGAAACGTAGATGATTAAAAAGTTCCTTTTTCCTGGAAAATTTGATAGTCGAGGAAATAAGAAAGAACAAGACTTCCAAAAAAAATTGTCTCTGCTTCTGATAAACCACCATCTAGCACCATCATTATTTGATCTCAGCATGGTTAAAAACAGTGTTCAACTTTCGAAAAAAAAGACCATGGTTTTGAATTTTTTTCTAATTTTTAAAGAAAGATTGTTAGTTTCTTATGTGAAACTGATATTAATACATGGTATTAAGGCCTTGCAAAGTCTCAAAACCGTGACTATTATTTCGGATCACACCCTGCTAACCCCATAGGGCACAAAGCGAATAAACAGAGAAATTATGATACCAACCCATAAATCTGGATTGATAAACGGATTGAAGATAAAGAGCCCTTCCAGTTTCCGATATACTTTGAATAGAGTCGACAGTGAGCAATTGTAATTTTCTTTCTCTTAACTAGCAAAAGTACTTTCAGCACTTCTTAGGAATTTAAGTTTTTTTTTCTCAATTGTTTCAAACAAAAAAAGTCATTTCTCTTTTTTCTCTTTTCTTCTTTTCTAGTTCATCGTTTCACCTATGATTGAAATTTCATATAACAAATTTCAATGCAAGGAAAAAAGAAACAAAATTCAAACAATGAAAAAGTCAAATTTTAAAAAACCTAATCAAACTAAATCAAGAAACTTCAAACTGTTACAATGTCGATGGAAAAACATTTTTTGCGTTTTTGCAGAATTCTAGGTTGCAGTTTGCGTATGCGGGCCCATGTCTTAGTTCGTTGAGTCTGGTAAATCAATCGACTTAACATCACAGTAGGATGTTCGCTCGGCCAACTCTCTGAAGTTCCCTCTCTGGTTTTCGTGGTATCGACTGACAATCATAGTCAAATAGTATTTTTCTCGCCGAACGTTCAAAACACTCAGTATCTGTACCAGCAGTGCGCTTCAAAGAAAAATTTCGTTGCGCTTTCAGTCACACAAAAACTGTCGTATACCCTTTTTCTGTTGTGTCTAAGGATGAAATAATGATCTAGTTAAGAATTGGGCTGCATCACAAGGTTTTTCGTGAACCATTCGTCATGTTCGCTGCTGCGTCTTGGTTCGAGAAGGTTTACAGGACCGTCAACTTCTTGAGGCATGTTCCGTTCCTACTGAACCACTACTGTAGATAATCTGGTGTAGTTTTGACTTACAACAGCAATCTCAAGTGAAAAAAACTGTATGATTTGAAGCTTAGTTGCCCTTTTTTTGAAATTCTTTTGTTGATTTCTCTTCTTGATGACCAGATTTTTTCTGTTGATTTTGGGAGATTGAAATATTATAATGAATACTTATAAAATAAGCTTTCAATTTTAGTTGATGGTGGTCTTTGGTTCGGTCATTCACCATAATCCATGGTGTGTAAAATTTTAATCTGTTTTTAGGGCTCAAACAACTTAAAGTAGGACACTAAAGGCTTTGAAGATCAATAATTTGGAGAAACCATGTGACGTATAATTATGAAATCCTCAGGACAAAGAGGCCATAAAGTTTACGTTTCAAAGGCGAAAACATGTAAGCCGCCAGGTCGAAGTAGTTAGGTTGTGGGACATAATAAGTTCTTGCCAGACAGATATGACATGTGTAACTAAAATTCCAAAAACTCTAGCCGCAAAACAGCAAGCCATAAGAACAAATCACTTGAAATGAGCTATCCGCTAGCTAAACTATAAATTAATCAACAAGTCGCCTCTTACAAAAACAGTTGAATAAACTCTTCGCTAGCCAACTATGAGCACGCATGAAAGTGATAGAATTTTGTGATGTTTTCTGTGATGATTTTTCAAGAGTAAAACTTATAGTCTCAGTAGAAAAAAAAACAGACATTACCTATGTAACACTAATAATGATACAAAAAGAATCATGATGGGATGTTCTAAAGGTACCAAGCAGTTACTTTGACTACGAATTAACTTGATTGGTTAGCAAATATTTATTTAAAAATATGGTCGAAGTAAAAACTGGCGAAATAAGTTCGACTTCCCCAGCAGGAATCAAAAGACTTCACAGACGACGATACAGATCAAAACAAACTGCTGACCCAAAAAAAAGACTGTTACATTGATAACGATGACAATGAAGAAAAACACTCTCACAAAAACCGTAGAGTGGCTTCAATAAGTTGAAAAAACCTAGTTTAGTTGGTCATCAAAGTATTGACGGCAATTTAAGAATAATTGCCTAAAAATTTCAAACAATTTTGGAAAAATTGTATAATTTTCCTTCGGAACCATGAGCCCGTTGTCTCTGATCTTCCTCCTAATACCAATTTTTTTTTTCGCGTTCCATTCAATTCATCAATGTTTTTGTTCCAAACGTTTTGTCAATGGACCAGCACATTTCTATGTTCTCATGCAAGTCAGAGAAACCTGTCTAGAAACAGTTAACAAGATGATCATAAAATGTTTTTTGTGGTTTGCTTTCTTTCTCTTATTATACATTTGATCATGGGGTGCAGGAAACACCATCTATCATGACCACTGATCGAAAAACTGATCGAAATTTTCTGTCAACTACAACCGTGACTTAGGCGTAGCTCCTGTTCTGAAAAGATTGCCGCAAGGCTGCTTTGCTTCGCAGATTCGATCCATTCAAAATCAAACTGACCTAATAACCAATATAACCGAAGAAAGTTTTCTTTAGAATATTATATGGAGGTATGGCTGCTAAATTTTCAAAGTCCTTGACAATTAACTGACTGGTTATGGTCGTATGGATTTTGATCAAAATGTTTTTGTTACATTTATTATAGAAAAAAAAAAACATTTTTTAAAAACTAATTTCATAGTCTGAAACAACACTAGCGTTAATTTTTCTAGCAAAAACACAACAACTTCCAAAAAATCAACTATAAATCATTACAGAAGTCATCAGTATCACACATTTGTAGCTAAAAATCACATCAAATCTCTAAAAATTATCAATTACTTTAAAACTTATAAAAATTCTAGATGAAACTCTAATATGAGCAACATAGATACAAAACAAAATCTACACAAGATTTTCGACATATTTCATGAGAGTGTTTTTAGCTATTTTCCTGTCGGAGGGCAGATAATTTGTTGAAGCACGCTCTTCCATAGAAATTAGCTCCACATTTTCCGCTAGCAATGTATCAAACAGCAATTCTACTGAAATGGTGCAACTAAATCAAATCAGGATGAATAAAAATCATGTGATGTCTCTGCGTAGATGTGAGATCAAACGCCATAATATATTGATTCCGATAAATCGCCGCACTGATTCCTTGACTCATGTTAAAAACAACGTCTAGAGCTTCCAATGTTTTATTGTAATTTTTGTTACCACTTGTTGAAACAGGAAAACCTGCAATGGGTAGACCGTTTCGGTAAACATTCGTTTCGTTCAGCCAAGACTTGAGATAATGAAAATGGTTTGATCGACTTGTACACAATCATGCTTTATCGTACTTTTTGCCACAATCAATCGACGAACTGGCCTCATGGTAAAATTCTTTCCCTCAGCTTTGTCACCAAAAAAGATCTTGGCAAAAACATTGTTGTAATTGTAGATTGCTAGTAATTATTCTATCTAAGTAATTATTTTTATTCTATCGATGATAGTACGATTTCTGTTGCTGCCATTTTTGCCCACATATAGGCTAGACTCTGTGATTTGAACTTGGTAATAATTATCTTGATGCTTTGATATAATAACAAATACATTAGTAGACCGTCTCAGAAAAAGTTTAACTTTACCACCACTAATTAGATGGTTGTCACACGATAAGAAATGACTTGCACTTTTATCAAAGAAACGGAGCTCGCTAGGTGCAGGTACGATCCGCTCACATTCCGCCTAATCTTCAGTAGATTGTGAGCTTCGGTCCACCCATTAGCACAATGAAAACCTGATGTATCTTCTTCATATTAAAAGATTTGACAAGCGAGCGATGGCAGAATTTGGTCTCAATGAAACTTTTACGAGCAAAATTGTAATACTTTGTTAATTTTTTTCTCCATTCATGCATATTGTTCATTCGAAACTGAAGATGAAAGTTGATATCGACCAACCATGGGGTGTCTCGTTGTGTTGCCTCTGCAGCATGAGTTCGCAGAACATAATTTTTTTTGAACGATGGGTGCTATAATCTCTAAGCGATCTCGTTGAAAACCGATAAAAATCTCCTGAATTTGCAAATTCGAGCACATGACTATCAAGTGAATAATATGGAAAAAAAACTGTGGTGTGAACGAAATTTCAAAAAACAAACAAGTAAAGAGGTCGTTTCAAATGAGTTCAATGAGTTGTGAGCTTCGGTTGGTATTAAATTAGAAAACCATTATCTCGATGTTGTTTTTGTCGTCTTCTTTTTTGAATACTACAAAAATTGATACAATCAGCACCAAATGGTTTTTGATCGTGTTTCTCACTGTTTTTCTCAAGGTGGGTTAGGGTTTTTTCTTTCGGGTTTGTTATTGTTGTAGCGCAAAACTGAATGCACATAAGAGTGTAGGTAAATAATGGTTCCTTAACAGCACTATAGGCTAACGTAAAAGACAACCTTCAAACCGCCGGTCGACCGGCTTCGAATCCCACCATACGCTAAACATGTATACTCGAGGAGCTATGCACCCAATTGACTAGTTTTAACCGTTTTCCCTGTCAAACACGGTTCAGAAATTAATAAGTCTGGCCTCTAAAAAATAGCAATTTGTCTCAAGGTCAATTACCATACCAGTGTTTTGAGAGCTTGCTTTGAGATTGCAGCAGTAAATTGATGTTTTTTAATGATCGATATAAAAATGCAGAAGTTTTTCCTTTGGAGAGTTGTTAACCGAAGAATAGCTCTATACAATTCAAGTACAATTGTTGTCTAGCAGGCCAAAAGGTGTCTAGTTGGCCGAAAGTGGGCGTTTGGCCGAAAGTGGGCGTTTGGGCGAATGTGGGCGTTCGGCCTAAGGTGGGCGTTTAGCAGAAAGTGGTCGTTTAGCAGAAAGTGGTCCATTAGCAGAAAGTGGGAGTTGGCCAAATCACCGATTACCCATGTGGCCGAAAGTGAACCGTCTAGTTGGCCGAAAAGTGTCAGATTATCCGAGATTCGATATGCGCAGTTGGCCGGTGAGCCTGTAAGGAGACAGACGAAAGACTGTTCAGGTGTCCTGATTGGGGAGCTGTGTTTTTCTCCAAAAACTTATTTTCGAATTTTTCCGGTGATTGCCCAATCTTTGAAACTTGTCATACGAAACTTTCGAAACCTGATGCTATAAATTTGATAGCGATGTGTTATATCAAATTCTATCCAAGCTTAAAGCAAGATCCAAAATCTTTTGTTTTTCGTTGCCGAAAATTTTGGTCTGGTTTGCTTCAGCCAGATTTCTACTTTGTCTCGAGGCTCAAACTTTTTGTATTGGTTCACTTCAACTGAAATACGTGCAGTTGTTACATAGACAAAGTGTAGCAGTTTTTTTCTCAATACCATAAATTTTTGATGAAAAATTCAGCGATTGAAAATCTTTTTGATCGGAACAGAGACAACGGGAACTAGACTAAATACTAAACCTGAGTATGACTCTATCCCAGTGACCAAAATATCCAAACCAGTATGTGAAAAAAATGAGTTATTGCTCAAAAGTCCCCCCTTAACACATCAAAAATTAGCTGTAGTTGGTATCAGTTAGGAGCTAGGTAGTCTAGTAGTGTAAAATCAGGCCAATTGTGGGAGTTTTTTCAGCCCCAGGTTTTTTCTGTGTGTGCAAATAGAATTCAAACGACTTGCCCGATTCCTCACCCCTCCTGTTAAATATAAAAGTACATCCCGTTCCGCTCGTAATCCTATCGAATAAGTGGTTTCGTTGTTATATTAAATTGTCTGGTAAGGTAAAACTATGTAGGTTAAGCTGCATTTTTTCAGCCTTAGGTTTTTTCCGTGATGTTGGAATTCAAACGACCTACCTAATTCCCAACCCCATTGGTAAGACACCTGAGTTGGGCTAGTTTGTTACATCACGCGCTTCGCATACTTCCCGCGCCATCGGAAAAGCGCGTGATGGAGAAGTGCTTCACAAAAACCGGTTTAAGATTGAACTTCAACGCTAACGACTTAGAGAAGATCATTCATTGAGTTCATAATGTATCACTTTCTAGCGTCACGAAACGACGTTGTCGTTTGGGACAATGTCATTAATAATTGCAGTAGCAGTAAAAATAACCGTAGACTAAGGACCGAGCAACTTACAAGTTTTTTTTATTACGGTACAAACAAAACATTTTTGCAATCGTTTACTTCCATCGAGCGATACTGAGGATATAGAATAGTAATTAGTTCGAAGAGGTATTCTCGTGCTTAACGTGGTGAAAGACTTCATTTCTCAGCGTAAGAATAAGGACCAGGTACTCATTGAGAGGTACAAGGAGCTTCATCAGCCCCCTCGTCTTGAGTTAAATACTCTCCTCTTGTTAAGGCGTTACAGTGATAGCCTCAGCACCCTAAAACTCGTAAGAAGCAGAAACGTTTACCCCATAACAATCGTAAAGCCAGACAAAACAAGCTTAAACAGAGGCTTTAGATAGTAAAAATAGTACCCCTAATTGTTAAGCGTTCTGTGATGACACTTTGTTAATTTTTTGAGGACTGCAAAGTTTCAAGGTTTTAAGCGTTTGTTCTATTCAGCAAGGAACATATAAATCATTCTCATTGATGTCTTGAATCTTCATTGTCTCCATTTTAGCTAACTTGCAACTTTTCCGCTTATTCTCCGAGACGTTTTTCCACTCTTATACCAAGCCCCTTTCGAGATTGCCAGTCGGTGTTTGAGCTTCCTTGAACTTAAAAGTATTCCACTCACATTTATCTTTGCAAAAAAAAAATCGTAAATCAGTTGATTTTTGAATGTCGTATTAGTTGATTGTATATGATCGTTTCTAACTTATAAAGCATACATCAATTAAATTTGCAAAAAGTTTGAAAGAAAAGATGCATAGTAGAATATAACAGTTCTACTATGCATCTACAAAAGGCTCAGTTTTTACTTTTGGGGTTCTAGTTATGAGACTGTAGCTTGTTCGCGACTGTCCATTACTTGATGTCTGAGAATCTGCTGTTGGAAAGAACGGCTGTTCTGTAACTACGTTAAAGCTGAGGCTTGCGTTGTTGGTGTCGTGTTCTGTTTGTTGAAGCGGTTGTCTGTTTATTTCGAAACCTCTCTGGGGGACTTGGAGCTGTGGGCATTAAAGTATTGTATGATAAGCTTTTTCGGTGTTGAGAATTGTAAGATAAGCATTTTCGGTTTATGGAGGTCAACCCGGGGTCACATTACTTTTCCAGGCCTTTTTGTTGGTTTTAATCGTTTTCTATATAAGACCGCTCAAAAACCGCTTAAAAAGCACTCAAATCTTGCTTGAGAAACCGTTCAAAAATCACCGCAAGAAATGAGCGGTTTTTGAGCAATTTTTTCAAGCAAGATTTGAGCGGTTTGAGCGTTTTTTCCAAAAAAAAAACCGCTCAAACCGCTCAAACCGCTCAAATTTTGCTGAAAAACCGCTCAAACCGCTCATATCTTGAGCGATTTTCGAGCGGAATCTTGACCCGGGGAGTTCAAATGGAATGTTGAAAGATCAGTCGCCATTGCCGCTCTCATTTCACTACTCAATAAACGCTGAAGCTGAAAAGTTTTCACCATCTAAAGCTTACAGTCTTACACATTTGAAACTTTGCTTTTTCATAGAAACCAAAAATGCAGAAAAATTGCTCAAACAAAAAATTGACATGTGTTCAAAGAAATAGTTAGCAACCATATCCAGTCATTTGAAAAATTTTGGCTGGATCTTGCACATTAAATTTTCATTAATTAAAACAAAAAAAGACAGAATAAATTTGGTTTTCAAATAGCATTAAACAGTCTAAAAATTTTCATGCGTACAGAAAACTGAATGGGATCAAGTTTGATTAATTTAATTTTTAGTAGTAGCTTTGAGCATATGGCTTTTAGTTTTTGAACCAAGAGCTCAATCTACTGTTAGCAGATACCCAAAACGAAATGTAACCCCTGCAAAATGAAAAAAAACTAGTGTACCCCTCAAAAACTGACAAACTACCCAAGGTCACTAGCCTAGAGGGGTCTGAAATCAACTTCTCCCTAATACCTAACTTGAATTATTGTAAGCTAGAGCGTTCAAATTGGAACCAGATCCAAACTATTTATTATATTTGGTTATAATTCAGATGTTTTATAAAATATTAAAGACTAACCAATCACAGTCCATCATACTAACAACCCACTTATATGTAAGTGCTGAAATTACTTGTGATTTCAGCACCAGAGCAATTTGACTCAAATTTACAATTTAAATGCTTTCTCCAAGAGACCGACTCGTAACAAAACAAGTATACTCTAGATCTATTCAGACTAAGAGATTTAAGAGTAAGATTAAGATCGGTATTAGACTAAGAAGTTGCACGAATCTATCAGGCTGAAAACAAGATAGCGTGACGAGCAGACGGTGTACCTTATCTGAAATTACTCTATGAGTTGACCTAGATCATAACTCATCTGGTGCGACCAAAAGTCTCGAACGAGACCTTAAAAAACAATTTAGCTTACAACTTACCAAACAGATTAGAATTAGACAAAAACATTTTCAAAAAATTTTATATGACAACAATTTAATTGAAAAGTCTCTACGACACAATAGATCAGAGCCATTATTTCAAACAATACGAGAATTCCCCGGTATTGGAAAAAGACCTCGGACAAGGGACGATATACGACTAAAAAGGAACTTACCATTAAGTTTCATATTCGTACGACAAAAGCCAAGACAAACTTTTATATTCAGAATTTTATTAGCATTGAATTTAGATTTTCCTTTCCAAACATAGTATCTTTGAAGAATAATCTTCAAGGACAATTACAGGCGCTAAACTTAATAACGATTGATAAAAACATCTCTAATCGTTCTCTTAAAAAATCTGCTGTAAATTTAAAAAGATATATGAAAAAAAATGTTTGTTGAAAATATAATTATAGAAATTGGTTAGTAAAAACACAAATTGTTAGTATATATAAATTATCTCTTCATCTCAGCTTCATTACCTAAAACATAACCGCGAATCATGAATCCACTAACACCATCAAAAACTAAAAAAACAAAAAATTTCTATCAATTAAATATTAACTAAATCTAAAAAAGACTATCCTATTTCTTATTTCCTTTTAAAATAAACTTCTTAAACTTAACAGATCATCACGGCTTCTCTTGAATTTTAACTCACTTTTATCTAAATTAAATTTAATTTCCATAATTTTACATCCTGATCATCAAGGCTTAACTTTGGATCAAATAGAACAATCTCAAACGTCGACCCAGGAATAAAACTTAAACTTAGTAAGTTTAAAATATTATCAAACGAATTCCTTGTGTTCTAATTATACTTGAGCCTTGTGGATCGATTTACTATTCTCCAACCCTTGATCACAATCATTACCCCTAAGTAAGATTAAGTAAGTCAACACCTTAACTTATACTAGCCACGAGAAAGTAAAAAATCATTCTCAGGAATCGATTTATACTTTTCTCTCCAATCCCAATTTACATGACCCAAGTTAGGCTAACCTCAAAAAATTGTAAGAACTAACAGTTTAAGACATTAAAAATCACTAATCCCAATAATGCATCCGTCATACTAAACCTTATGTCACTAGACAGTTTAGGAAATAAACAAACAATTATATCACACAATTGTGAAATAAAACGCGAAAAGTATGACTTCTTAATCACTCCTTACAAACAAACAATAAGACATATTAGAACAAAACAACAGACAATCACAAGGATAATTTTGAGCAAACAAATACAGATTACACGAAAAAAATTTTCAAAGCGAAGAAACGCAGTCTCCAAATCAGAAACCATTAAATTAGAAGAACTTTACAGGTTAAAAGACTCCTTATACAAAACTTATCAAGATAATGATACATTAAATTTTTCGGATTCAGAAACCACTTCACAATCATCAATACAAGGAAAACGATGAATAAACAAGACTTACAAAAACAAACCAGTACCTCTAATCAATAATAATCAAACAAAAAACACATTGAAAACTACACATTAACAGTCATAAAACACAAAAATGAGTCAAAATAAAGAAAGCGAAGACGAAAACTCCATTCTTCCATTTTTATTGAACTCACTCACTGATGATAGAGGATAAACACATTTTTGTCAAAATTTAATCGCAAATTTCTTCGAAAAAGGGACTAGTCCATGTACAGCAGCTTTTTCAGAAGTAAAAATCAAAAAAAGACAAATTATTGATCACTATTTAAAAGGAATATGTAATATAACACAACAATCCGGAACCTATACCATAGAAAAAACATCATTCATTATTCACTAACAATGTATTTTCGATAATCGATAGTTATCTATCTATAATAGAAAAAACAGAATCTCAAGGAACTTCACCAGTTCAAACATCTAGACACACAACTATAAGACATGAAATTGCAATATTCTCCGAATTTTTAAACACAATCCGTGAAAAATTTACCGGTAACGAAGTTTCGCAGAATGTTAAACACGATTTACAAAAAGTCTTAGCTTGGTTTATCATTGATTATTCCACACATCATATTGATTTAATCTCACAAGCAAGAAAAAGTTTAAGATGACACTGTCTTAGCAGAACAATCAGATTATGTTTGGGACCCCGAATGGTCTCATCCACTATTCATGAACATACCAACAGATTCTTTAAGTCAAGCAGTTAGGACAATTTTTATTAACAAAGATTATGTTAAAGTATATCCACTCACAGTTGACGCAACACCTTTAAACTATAATTCATTTACACTCGATAGACTAGGTAATAATAGTTTAAAATCAACCCTCATACAACAAGAAAACCTAAACGAAAATGGAAATTTTACACAACAAGATATTCAAACACCATCACATTTCGCAAATGAAGAAATTGTTGAAACAGTAGCAACAACAACACAACAAAGTATTTCACCAATACATCCAAATCTTTAAATCCAAAACTCCAAGACCCAAAAATCCAACACTATCACAAGTAACATTACAACCCACGGTTAAACCCTCCGTTGTTCCAAAATATTCACAAACGGATCACCAAACGTTTAGACCAATGACGAAACAAACGCAAAAACAAAGAACATTCACTAGAAGTATTTTGCAGAACTTAATTAAAACTAAATAAATAGACCACAAACAACTAAACCCCTCGTGCAAACACGCAAATTCATTTATTTTTGCAAATACAAAACTTCCAACAACCATTACAAAACTTAGTAAACTTCACAAGACCAAAATGAAAATTATACATTTTCAGCAAAACAAAAAAAATAGACAGCAAAACAAGAATAGACACCAAACACCTTATTACACATCTAACCATCTTTCATCAGATGATGAAGATTATTATAATAAAAAAATGCACAATTTTATCAAAACCAAAGACTCCATATACACAAGAACAACATATGCGACAATGTAGACCAAATCTATCATCTTAAAATATTAACTATTATTCAGAAAACCCAGTTAGTACAGATTCTTATCAACCAACGCAAATGCAAAATGAAATCCCGCTACCCTTTCACTTACAACAACATGAAACAAAAAAGAGTCAACTTATAAAATTTTCACAAATGCCAAAGGCCGCAGAATCACTTCAAATGACTATGAATCCTTACCTAATCGGTGGATCGTCAATATTATCAAACAAGCTTTTAGTGGTATTTACAGGTACAGACCCCAAATATTCTGTAGAAGATTATTTAAATGCAGTCACAGCAAATTTAACCTTAAATATAGGACCTGAACCAATAAATACACCACTTCATCAAAATTGGATACATAGACGCACAGCCTTAATACAAACCACACTTGATGACGCCGCTCAAAAATGGTTTTCAGTTTCACCTATAGATATCAAATCAGATTGGAAAAGATTCGCAAAAGAATTTCCAAAAAAGTTTGATTCAGAAAGAAACAAACAACATCAAAAAGTTTTATGCAATGATATTCGTAGACTACCAAACGAAACGATCAAACAATTAGCAGTAAGGATCGAAACATTAGTCCGAAAGCATATTCACTTAATACTCATGATTATAAAAACACAAAAATGACAGAGATTTTAATGATGACACTAACACCTCAATTACGAAAAATTACAATTAAAAAAGAGCATCACATCCTTCCTCAATTCGACAACCAGATTTACATTTTAGAAAACTAGTTGATAAACTAGAACAAGCAGAAATCACTATGAAACTAGAAGAAATAGAAAATCTCAAACTACAAAATTTTAAAAATATTCAAACGACTACAATACAAATAAATAATATACACAACTCAGTTATAGATTTATCCGAAAAAAATCACTAAAATTTTGAACATATACGAGAAAAACCCAAATTTCAAAGTTAAACAATCATTCAAAAATGGTGTAACTATTGCCAAAAATACGGACATAGCATTGCTGAATGCAAACAAAAACAACAAGAAAACCAGAATAAACCGCAAAAGTACATAGAAAGAACCAAACAATCCATTTTCTCAGTACATGAAAAAAGATCAAAATTTACCAAATAAGAAACTTCACAGTAATAATATTTCTGGAAAACCACTTCCAAACAGTTCAAAGTATTCAAGAAATCAGTTACCTTATAGCTCTAATTATAGAGGCAGATCACCAGACCAAGGAAATTCTTGTAATTTTTCACAAAACAGATGTAGTCGATCAAATAGTCAAAATACTCAGTATCAAATACAAAAAGACCAGATTGTTCATATATTACCAGTTCCCATTTAAATTCTAGGAATAGACACTATTCAAATGATAGATCAAGAAACTCATCGTACAAAAGATATAGAAATAATTCCAACAATAGGATTAGAATTTACTCAAATAATCGAAATCAACAATATCAAAACAAAAGATCACGAGATTATTCAAACAACAGATCAAATCACTAAAAATCTAACTGCAATAATTATCAAAATTGATCACGAGATTAGTCTTAAAATAGGAATTCAAATTTAAAAAAATAGACGAAGAAACTACTTTCAATCACCTCATAGAAAAAATACACGTTATCCAAATTCTCAAAACAAATATAGAAGCAATACACCAAAAGATCAAAGACAAATAAATCAAGTACAAACAATTGAAGAAAACAAATCAGAGCCCCCTGGTACTGATAATACAGGAAGCACTGATATTACAATTAAATCACATCAATTACGAATCTACAGACATTGAAAACGATACAGAAAAAAAATTTTTAGTCAACATGATAGAAGTTGAAAGTGACTCTGAAACTGTTGCGTACAAATGTCTATTTACAATCGACCTAGAAGTAATAAGAATTTCAATCAAATGTCTATTTACAATCGACCTAGAAGTAATAACAAGCAAGAAGTAAATGCAATAAGTAAATGAAGAAACAACATTACACGAACCTGAAAAAGAACAAGTACCATGTTCTAGTACAAATCACATACACCAAAGCATACCAAAAAAACACCAAAAGAAAAAAATTGGACAATCCCATTTCTCTTAGAAAGTCCAAAAAGTAAATAGTTTCAACCACCAGACCTTGAAAAAGATTTTTTGATAGACTCTGGAGCAGAATCAAATATTCTTAATATTCTAATATTCCAACTGGAATGAAATCAAAAGTGTACATCAAAAACTAATACCTTTGAAAACAACCAGTAAACAAGCAACAGCACAAGGCTCAACTTTAACAAACTACGGAAAAATTCAACTTTTCCTTGTCCCCACTAAAGCAATGGACCAAAACAAACTCTTAAAAAAACGTTTAAACAAACTTCCCACATCACAGATATAAAACACAATATTATTGGAATTCCATTAATTAGTAAATATATACCAACTATCAATATATTAGACAGCAAAATTATTGTAAAAGATAAATATACAAGAATGCATAACACCGCCTTAACATTCTTCCAAAGAATGAACAAACAACCACCTTTTTTTCTCAAAATTTTACCCCATTTATAAAAAAGAAAAAAAACATCTTAAACCCTTCTCAGGATACATTTATGAATACCCGATCAAACAAGTTCACCAATATGACAAAAATCAAAATAGACAACACCTCTAAATGTCTGACCTTGAAATAAGACCAATTAACAAATTTTGTAGAGTAACAAATTTATCCACAAAATGTATGAAAAACTCAAACTCTGACTTTATTTCTCTACATATATACAGTAATTCACCAAATAAAATAACCCTACCTCTAGGACTCCTAAGATATTGTGAAACTAATGAAACAACTTCTCCTACAAAAGAAGTAGCGTATGGAGTAAATAACATATTACAATACTAGATATATGTGAATCAACAATTCTTGTCGAATTACCGATAAATGATATGATAAGCAACCGAAAACGAAATAAAGACTATTTCACAAAAACACCTTATTTTAAACCAACAGTCAAATTGTCACACTATACAGAAGATCAAAAAAAATTCTTGACAATGTTCAACTTTGAACAATCTCAAATAACACAGAATCAATTTGAAAAATTAGCCGATTTAACATTAAAAAATCCAACAGTTTATGCACATCTAAAATCGACGTTAAAAAACAAATTCACCTTTACGTCTACCCTTGAAACTTGATGCAGTTTTCAAAAAAGAAAAAGCAAGCAAAGTACCAATCCACTTACACGACAAAGTTAATAGTTTACTTGACATTCTAGAACAATATGAAATCATATCTCCAGTAAATAAAGAAGAACAGCCAAAAGAAAACAACTTTATTAACCCGGTTGTTATTCTAGCCAAAGGAGAATCACTAAAAATAGTTCTAGACGCTAGATATCTCAAATCACTCATTGATGAATCTAAATGTAATTGGCCTAAAGAACCAATTCAAGTAATTCTAACAAAAATAAATGGTAAATATTTCACAACCGCAGACATGAATAGTGCATATAACCAAACGCCACTGGATGAACAACCACGATGATTAACACAATTTGTTATCGGAAATCAACAATACGAATTCAATAGATTATTCTATGGCATATCCATAGGAACAGCAGCTTTCGCAGCATTTATGAGTAAAATTTTTAGACCACTTATTATCAAGAAAAATGCGAACACATACTTAGACGATGTCTTTATGCAATCAAAACCAAAGATGAAATGTTTGCAGTTCTAGAAAAATATCATCAAATATAACAGAACGAAAACTAGAAAGCAGCCTCAGACAAACATTTTTTTTTCTTAAAACGCGTAAAATTGCTTGTACATTCTACAACATTTTCCACTATATTTAGATTGTCATAACAATCACTATGAAATTGATTTACTGATAACATCTACATTTAAACCGATTCCATATTCACATTGGATCAAAAATAAAACCCAACAAAAACTAATTAAACTAGAAGCACATAAAAAGACCCATCCTCTTTACTAGAAAAGGAGAACCAACTGATGCAATAAATTTATCGTGACTGTTACCAAATGATATAAAATACACGATAAATCAAGTTTTTAATCTACATGACCCACTTGACACAATACCCCTATCAGTGATAGAAATAGAAAACATTTTCCTACCAACAACAGAAAAAGTTACACAAGAATTATTACAAAAAAATCAAAACCTCGACCCAGTCATCAGACAACTAAAATCATGGCACAAATATAAAACTAAACCAAACAAAGCTGATGCTACAATCTTAGAAAACAAAACACTCCTTAGATACTTCAGAAAGTTGAATAATACTACTATAAATGAAAACACAGACATTTTAGAATATCAAAAACCTGATTTTCAAATACTTTGTCTACCTTTAAGTAAGAAGTTAATAGCATTCAAAATTTCACATACTCAACATACTAAAAGACATTCAGGATCAGAAAAACAAGCTCTAACTTTAATCAAAATTTTTATTTTCCAGTGCATTAATTTCAAATAAGGTATTATGCAACGATTGTATAATATGCCAATTATATAAACCATACCAAAATCAAAAATAAATTGCAGAAAAACAAGATTTTAAAGGACAAAGTCTATATTTTAACCGTAGAATCTCATTTGACACAAAAGGACCGATTTCACCATCCTCTGAAGGAAATTCAAATATAATGGTCATCGTTGATGCATTTAAGCACTGTGTAGCACTCAACCAAGTACCCCACTGTAACGCTAATTATGCATATACAACACTCTACGATCACTGGATAGCCAACTTCGGATTATCCGAAATACTAGTCACAGACAATGGCACTGAGTTTAATAACAACGAAATTATCACATTATGCCACTTTTATAATTATGAGCATAAACCACATACATCTCATGCACCTTGGACAAATCGATAAGTCGAAGGTTTGAACCGTTTGTTACAAAAATATCTTAGATGTATCATTAACGTAAATGATACACGATATACGGAATGGTCAGCAGATGTAAAATTTTTTCTCTTAGCTTATAACTCACAAATTACAACAATGCTAGGAATGTCACCAGATGAAATGGTATTTAACCAAAAGCCACGAAAACCAATAATGTTTACAGCAAACGCCCATAAAAATGCACAAGGTTATTGTCAACCAAATAAAGATTCAATTTGTTACAACTTACCACTACAAACTCATGATGAAGACCACTTTCATCATCCACAAACTTTAAAATTAGCTTCCGGTACACACACCAAATGGATTTTAAATAGAGCTGACTAACAATGAAATTTATCACAAAATAACAAAAAAATTGTTTCAAAGACAAATCATAAATAACCAAATTAATTCACGCTTCACACCAGCAACAGATTTAAAATTCGGAATATTTGTTTTATTTCCAAACTTGACAACAAAAAAAGGAATTTCCAAAAAATTACAACCACTCCGAAAAGGACCATATCAAATAATTGATAAACCCACTGATGTAACATACAAACTTACTGACTCAAGTAAAAAAGAAATTGTTCAACATCGAAATAACCTATTACCCTATTATCCAAAAGAATATGCACTTCGTGAATGAACTCAATTATATTCCTTCGCAGGTTTAAAAATTGTTCAAAACAAATCAGAAGTGGAGCAGAATCAAAACTCTGACAAACACATGAACTCAAAATTAACTCAACAAAAAGAATTAGTTCACCAAACATCTTCTAAACCAGAAACAAAAAATATCTCAAAAAGAGAGAAAAAATAGCAAAATGACACGAAAAATCCTACTACAGGATCCAAAAAAGAAATTTGAACATAGAGAATCATCACGACTTAGAAGCCAGCGAGGAAAAAATTATAAAACATTCGTTCCACAATCTAAAAGATTGAAGAAAGTTGAATTTCAAAGAAAACTTTAATTTTCATCATTGATCTCCTTCGTTTTAAACTTTTTGAACACACACATTTTCAAAACTTTATGCTGAAAAACACTTGAACAGATCTAGTTTAAAATCAGCCAGTGAAAATCATTCTGAACCATCACTTTATTTATAATAACACGACTTTATCAGCCGACAAATATTCAACTCCAAGCATAACTATAGCAATAACTTCAAGACCTCCAGGTCAAAAATAAGCAAACTGCTACAAAATAATAACCAAAATAATTACAATCTTAAAATTACAACCCTCCCCTATCAAGTAGTAGAAAGATCAGCAATATTTTCCCAACTTAGAGCTCAAAAACCCTCCAAGCAAAGATTTTAAATTAGCCTAAAGACCAAAAAGCACATGATCATTTAGCATAAACTACTAATATTCCTTGGACACCCCCAATCATTCCATAAAAAAAACCATGAAGATCTTGCCGACATCTCAAAATTCCCCCTCAACAAAATTTGACAAAACCCACTTGTCAAAATACCTATAAAAATTCGAACACACTGGAATTTAGCATAACAAGAGACGAAGAAACTACTCTCAATCACCTCATAGAAAAAAAACACGTTATTCAGATTCTCAAAACAAATATAGAAGCAATACATCAAAACATCAAAGACAAATAAATCAAGTACAAACAACTGAAGAAAACAATTCAAAGCCCCCTGGTACTGATATTACAGGAAGTTGTGATATAACAATAAAATCACATCAATTGCGAATCTACGGACAGTGAAAACGATACAGAAAAAAAAATTTAGTCAACACGATAGAAATTGATAGTGACGATGAAACTGTTACGTACGAACAACCATTTCAATCAAATGTCTATTTACAATAGACCTAGAATTAATAACAAGCAAGAAGTAAAGGCAAGAAGTAAATGAAGAAACAACATTACACGAACCTGAAAAAGAACAAGTACCATGTTCTAGTACAAATCACACATACCAAAGCTTACCAAAAAAAACAGCAAAAAGAAAAACTTTGGACAATCCCATTTCTCTTAGAAAGTGCAAAAAGTAAATAATTTCAACCAACAGACCTTGAAAATTTTTTTTGATAGATTCTGGAGCAGAAACAAATATTATTAAAATTCGAACCTGGATTGAAATCAAAATTTTACATCCAAAAGTAATACCTTTGAAAACAACCAGTAAACTAGCAACGACACAGGGCTCAAGTTTAACAAACTACGGAAAAAATCAACTTTTCCTTGTCCCCACTAAAGCAATGGAACAAAACAAATTTAAAAAAAAAAACGTTTAAACAAACCTCCACATCACAGATATAAAACACAAAATTATTGGAATTCCATTCATTACTAAATATATACCAACCATCAATATATTAGGCAGCAAAATTATTATAAAAGATAAATATACAAGAATGCATAACACTGCCTTAACATTATTTCAAAGAATGAACAAACAACCACCATTTTTCTCAAGTTTACCCCATTTATAAAAAAGAAAGAAAACCTCTTAAACCACTCTCAGGATACATTTATGAATACCCGATCAAACAAAGTCACCAATATGGCAAAAATCGAAATAGACAACACCTCTAAATGTCTGACCTTGAAATTAGACCAATTCACAAATTTTTTAGAGAAACAAATTCATCCATAAAATGTATGAAAAACTCAAACTCTGACATTATTTCTCTACATGTATACAATAATTCACCATATAAAATAACCCTACTTCTAGGACTCCTAGGATATTGTGAAACTAATGCGACATATTCTCCTACAAAAGAAGTAGCATATAAAGTAAATAACATACTACAACTACTAGATATATGTCAATCAACAATTCTTGCCGAAGAAACATTGATAAAAAATATATTAAGCAACCGAAAAAGAAACACAGACTATTTCACATAAACACCTTATTTTAAACCAACAGTCAAAATACCACACTATACAGAATAACAACAAAAATTCTTGACAATGTTCAACTTTGAACATTCTCAAATAACACAGAATCATTTTAAAAAATTAGCCGATTTACAATCAAAAAATCCAACGGTTTATGCCAGATATAAATTCGACGTTAAAAAACCAATTCACCAGAACGTATACCCTTGAAACCTGATGCAGTTTTCAGTAAAGAAAAAGCAAGCAAAGTACCAATCCACTTACACGACAAAGTTAATAGTTTACTTGACATTCTAGAAAAAAATGAAATCATATCTCCAGTAAATAAAGAAGAACAGCCAAAAGGAAACAACTTTATTAACCCTGATATTGTTCTAGCCGAAGGAGAATCACTAAAAATAGTTCTAGACGCTAGATATCTCAATTCACTCCTTGATGAATCTAAATGTAATTGGCCTATAGAATCAATTCAAGTAATTCTAACAAACATAAATGGTAAATATTTCACAACCGCAGACATGAATAGTGCATATAACCAAATGCCACTGGATGAACAACCACGATGATTAGCACAATTTGTTATCGGAAATCAACAATACAAATTCAACAGATTTTTCTATGGCATATGCATAGAACCAGCAGCTTTCTCACCATTAATGAGTAAACTTTTTAGACCACTTATACTCAAGAAAAAAGCGAACACACACTTAGACGATGTCTTTATGCAATCACAAACCAAAGATGAAATGTTCGCAGTTCTGGAAAAATATCATCAAATATTACAGAACGAAAACTTGAAAGCAGCCCCAGACAAACACATTTTTTCTTAAAACGCGTAAGATTTCTTGTACACGTTATAGACAAAAACATTATCACCCCATTGAAATCACGCATAGATGCATTTCAAAAACTTCAGCCACCTACAAACAAAATTCAAAAACTTCAGCCACCTACAAACAATAAAATCCAAGAATTTTTTGGAATGTTAAATTTCTTAGGTAAATAAATATGCATTTTTTCTTAAGACCTTTCTATAACATTCTTAGACAACAAAATATTTTTGAAAGGACAACAGAACACCAAACACGATTTAAAGAAATCAAAAAACTTCTCACCGAACAAGTTTCAAACACAATTCCAGATCCCAATCAACCATTTTATACAATGTGATATGCTTCAAATTTTGGCATCGGTGCAGCATTACTACAATCTCAAAATGGAACGAATTAAATGAACCTCATATCAGCAAATTCTCGCCTATTTACACAAGCTGAAATACGACTGTCTACTCTTATGAGAGAATTCACAGCCATAAAATATACTCTTACAGAAAATGAATTTTTGATTTTTGGATCAAAACATCCAACAGTTCTATTGACGGATCACAAACCTATCATATTTATTTTTACACAAAAATCAAATCCAAACCATAGAGTTTACAGGTTTCAATTAATTTTAAAGAAAATTCTAAACTGACACATAGTATGCGCAGTAGGAAAAAAACTTGCACTACCTGATACACTTAGTAGAAATACACCGCCTGAACTAGTAACAAGAAAAACAACAATTGAAATACCACAAAATATACAATTCTTTCACGCTATCGATGAATTTTCACCACTATTGGGATGTAAATATGCAGTAAAAATTGACATAGATCAATCACAAATAAACAATCTTCAACATTTTCCACTATATTTAGATTGTCAAAACAACCACTACGAAGTTGATTTACTGAGTGCATCTACATTTAAACCGATTCCATATTCACATTGGATCAAAAATAATACCCAACAAAAACGAATGAAACTAGAACCACATAAAAAAGACCCATCCCCTTTAATGAAAAATCTAACTGATGCAATAAATTTATCAGGACCGTTACCAATTGATATAAAATACACGATAAATCAAGTTTTTAATCTACATGACCCACTTGACACCATACCCCTATCAGTGATAGAAATAGAAAACATTTTCCTACCAACAACAGAAAAAGTTACACTAGAATTATTACAAAAAATCAAAACCTCGACCCAGTCATCAGACAACTAAAATCATGCCACAAATATAAAACTAAGCCAAACAAAGCTGATACTACAATCTTAGGAAACAAAACACTCCTTAGACACTTCAGAAAGTTGAATAATACTACTATAAAGGAAAAAACAGACATTTCAGAATATCAAAAACCTGATTTTCAAATACTTTGTCTCTTTTTAAGTATGAAGTTAATAGCATTCAATATTTCACATACTCAACATACAAAAGGACATTCAGGATCAGAAAAACATGCTCTAACTTTATTCAAACTTTTTTTTCCAATGCACCAATTTGGATTAAAATATTATGCAACAATTGTAAAAAATGCCAATTAAATAAACCCTACCCAAATCAAAAACAAATTGCAGAAAAACAAGATTTTAAAGGACAAAGTCTATATTTTAACCGTAAAATCTCATTTGACACAAAAGGACAGATTTCACCATCCTCAGAAGGAAACTCAAAAATATTGGTCATTGTTGACGCATTTACGCACTGTGTAGCACTCAACCAAGTACCCGACTAAAACGCTTATTATGCATATACAACACTCTAGGAACACTGGATAGCTAAATTCGGGTTACCCGAAAAACTAGTCACAGACAATGGCACTGAGTTTAATAACAATGAAATTATCACATTATGCCACTTATATAATATTAAACATAAACCACGTACATCTCATGCACCTTGGACCATTGGATTAGTCGAAGGTTTGAACCGTTCATTACAAGAATATCTCAGATGTATCATTAACGTAAATGATACACGATATACCGAATGGTCAGCAGATGTAAAAATTTTTCCCTTAGCTTATAAATCACAAATTACAACAACGCTAGGAATGTCACCATATGAAATGGTATTTAACCAAAAGCCACGAAAACCAATAATTTTTACAGGTAGTTGATAAACCCACTGATATAACATACTTACTTACTGACTCAAGTGAAAAAAAAATTGTTCAACATCGAAATAACCTATTACCCTATTATCCAAAAGAATTTGCACTTCGTGAAAAAACTCAATTATATTCCTTCACAGGTTTAAAAATTGTTCAAAACAATTCAGATCAGAAATTGAGCAGAATCAAAACACTGACAAACACATGAATTCAAAATTAACCCAACAAAAAGAATTAGTTCACCAAACATCTTCTAAACCAGAGACAAAAATATCTCAAAAAGAGAGAAAAAATATCAAAAAAGACTAAAAAATCCTACTACAGGATCAAAAAGAGAGTTTTGAACATAGAGAATTATCACGACTTAGAAGCCAACGAGGAAAAATTATAAAACATTCATTCCACAGTCTAAAATATTGAGGAAAGTAGAATTTCAAGAAAAAACTTTAGTTTTCATCATTGATCACCTTCGTTTTAAACTTTTTGAACACACACCTTTTCAAAATATTATGCTGAAAAACACTTGAATAGATCTGGTTCAAAATCAGCCAGTAGAAATCATTCTGAACCATCACCTTATTTATAATAACACGACTTTATCAGCCGACAAATATTCAACTCCAAGCATAACTATAACTTTAACTTCAAGACCTCCAGGTCAAAAATAAGCAAACTGCTACAAAATGGCTTTCAAAATAATTACAATCTCAAAATTACAACCCTCCTCTATCAAGTAGTACAAAGATCAGCAATATTTTTCCAATCCAAATCTCAAAAACCGCCAAGCAAAAAAATTAAATTAGCCTAAAGACGAAAAAGCACATGATCATTTAGTCTAAAGTACAAATATTTCTTAGATACCCCCATCATTCCATAAATAAAAACAAAACCAAAAAGATCTCCACGACACCACAAATTAACCCCTCAACAAAATTTGCTAAAACTCAACCCAAAATCAATAGATAACCCAACCACACTCGAATTTAGCCCCAAAAAAAATTAAAAAGAATCGACAAAACGAATCATTTCTTAAATGCTTCTTTCTGCGACGGTCAACAAATTTAAGCAAATATTACCAATCTTTCCCATAAAATTTTCTAACTTTCTAAAAATTTTCATAAAAATTTTACCTGATACCTTAGAAGCCTTAATTATTCTTTTAATAATATTTTGCAACTTTTTTTGTAATTTTTTATTCCCTTTTCGAAGAATACATATACCTTTCCAAAATCCTTGATAACCTCCTCGGGTACGATAACTCAGTAACTATTTAAATGTTTTGAAACCTATTTAGTAGAACCGATATTTTTCTACTGTTCATAAATTTTCTCACATTTTTATCATCACTCATAATGACAATATGCAAATGTATAAAAACGGCAATCATCACATTCGCATTAGCAACCATTCTTTTATTTCTTTTTATTGAAGATTACTATAGTAAACATAGATTTTCATATTTTCAAAAAAATAAAATTGCTAATCAATAACCCCCACATCAGTCCCCACCGACAAAATTTCAAGAAAATCCAACAACATTTACGAATACCCACAATCCCCAATCATCCACACGCATTTCTTTCCAAGACAATCCATATACTTTTGAAGAAGGACACGATTATCTGAGCCATTAGAACCAGTTGTTCCCCAAGCACCTTTGAAAGAACCACAATACGAACCATCATGTAACATATACCCACATGATCTTAACAGAGTAAGACACATTAGCCAAAACCAAAATACACTCGAAAATAATAGACAAATTATACATCCCAGAGTTCATTTTTTTATATTTCAGTCACCAACGCCAAATCCTTTAGACCTTTCTAATAGCACACTACCAGATACTCCCCAACTGCTTCACAACAAAGCACTTCAAATATTCCATCAGACTACTTAGGTTCAACTCCCACATCAGAACAAATCCGCGATTATCCTTTTAATCCCCCAACAAATACAGAACGTCTTCCATATTGGGTAAAGCACACCTACACTCAAGGTGAACCAAATTTAGTAAACAACCCCATTGACGTTTCATCTGATGCAACACTATCAGCATTACCAGAAACACTTTCCTTTCCTTCAACATCTTCTTTAAGTCAAATATCACCAACAACTTTTCCCCTAAGTTTTCAAACAAATCTTGATTCACTCTATCAATAACAATCATCTAACAATATACCACTACGATTAGATTGGAATAGGTTTGTGGCACCTCCACCATTATTTGGTCAACATCAAGAAAGTAACAGACCATACAACTGGGCACTAACTAGATTACAATATAGACAAGATATCCACAAAGATAGCCAGGAACATAACAGCCAAATACTTCAACAAAATAGTCTCACACTAAAATTTGAGATCACAGTAAGACTAAATAATATTGTTCAACACCAATTTCCATTAGTTCCTCCAATTATAACAGCTCAATCTTTACCTACCCCATTTATAACAACAGAAATAATATAAAAATACGATAGATATACTAAAAAAACAATCAGATACATATTTTTTTATAACCCATACTCAGGATTATCATACACATGTATATTCTAAAGATATTCAACATCTTCTTTTTCTTATTTTTTTCCGTATCAAATCAAAATCGGTCTCCTCGCACAGGACCTCAGGATATTACCAATCTTTCCCATAAAATTTTCTAACTTTCTAAAAATTTTCATAAAAATTTTACCTGATACCTTAGAAGCCTTAATTATTCTTTTAATAATATTTTGCAACTTTTTTGTAATTTTTTATTCCCTTTTCGAAGAATACATATACCTTTCCAAAATCCTTGATAACCTCCTCGGGTACGATAACTCAGTAACTATTTAAATGTTTTGAAACCTATTTAGTAGAACCGATATTTTTCTACTGTTCATAAATTTTCTCACATTTTTATCATCACTCATAATGACAATATGCAAATGTATAAAAACGGCAATCATCACATTCGCATTAGCAACCATTCTTTTATTTCTTTTTATTGAAGATTACTATAGTAAACATAGATTTTCATATTTTCAAAAAAATAAAATTGCTAATCAATAACCCCCACATCAGTCCCCACCGACAAAATTTCAAGAAAATCCAACAACATTTACGAATACCCACAATCCCCAATCATCCACACGCATTTCTTTCCAAGACAATCCATATACTTTTGAAGAAGGACACGATTATCTGAGCCATTAGAACCAGTTGTTCCCCAAGCACCTTTGAAAGAACCACAATACGAACCATCATGTAACATATACCCACATGATCTTAACAGAGTAAGACACATTAGCCAAAACCAAAATACACTCGAAAATAATAGACAAATTATACATCCCAGAGTTCATTTTTTTATATTTCAGTCACCAACGCCAAATCCTTTAGACCTTTCTAATAGCACACTACCAGATACTCCCCAACTGCTTCACAACAAAGCACTTCAAATATTCCATCAGACTACTTAGGTTCAACTCCCACATCAGAACAAATCCGCGATTATCCTTTTAATCCCCCAACAAATACAGAACGTCTTCCATATTGGGTAAAGCACACCTACACTCAAGGTGAACCAAATTTAGTAAACAACCCCATTGACGTTTCATCTGATGCAACACTATCAGCATTACCAGAAACACTTTCCTTTCCTTCAACATCTTCTTTAAGTCAAATATCACCAACAACTTTTCCCCTAAGTTTTCAAACAAATCTTGATTCACTCTATCAATAACAATCATCTAACAATATACCACTACGATTAGATTGGAATAGGTTTGTGGCACCTCCACCATTATTTGGTCAACATCAAGAAAGTAACAGACCATACAACTGGGCACTAACTAGATTACAATATAGACAAGATATCCACAAAGATAGCCAGGAACATAACAGCCAAATACTTCAACAAAATAGTCTCACACTAAAATTTGAGATCACAGTAAGACTAAATAATATTGTTCAACACCAATTTCCATTAGTTCCTCCAATTATAACAGCTCAATCTTTACCTACCCCATTTATAACAACAGAAATAATATAAAAATACGATAGATATACTAAAAAAACAATCAGATACATATTTTTTTATAACCCATACTCAGGATTATCATACACATGTATATTCTAAAGATATTCAACATCTTCTTTTTCTTATTTTTTTCCGTATCAAATCAAAATCGGTCTCCTCGCACAGGACCTCAGGATCTACTCGTAACACACTACGATTGTGAAGAAAACGAACAAAAAACACTACATAAATATGCTATCAATCAAGTAACACAATTGGAATCCGAACCACAAGCTATAGAAACGACAAATGTAATAGCTACGTTATACTCAAAAGCCCGAGCAACTGCAATAACAGGACACAAATTCAGAGCAACATTTTCCGAAAAGAAAGTACATTTTTCAAAAGTTTGAAACGGAAATAAAAGCAGATTAGACCACGAATCCTTCTACCAAAGTAACATCGAGAGATTATTACACCTGAGCCTCGAAGACTGTACAAACTAACTAAAAAGGCTAAACCTCACACCAAAAAAAGGCAGAAACAGAAAACTTGTAAACTTTCAAGTTTTTCCAGACTCAGCTCATCACGCCGAACTTGAAAAACACCAAGGTCACATACGACTAGATACAAAATTTCCCTTCCTTGGAGCACATGGTAGATAAAAATACGATCTTCATGATAAAAATTGGATACTACACATTGGAATAAATAATCCCTCAAACTGCAAAGCAGACACAAAAAATAAAGGCTACCAAGAAATAATGTTTTTCGATTGAAAAATACAACTTGAAAAACTACAACTTACACGCGACTTAAAAGATGACACAATACTTTATCAAGAAATTAGACTCCCTTGCAAAAACGACCAAGGATATTGCGATCCTACAACACGCACACAAGCAACCATTGTTTGGTTGGTTTCCCAAAGAAACCTGCACAATTTTTCAAGTAGCAAAAATACACGCTAGAAAGATTAAATTTCACCAACAAAACTTTATTGAATCAATCGCGTTCAAAGATGTACACCCTGACAAAATTAGAACTACTAATCTTAAATTTAGAAACATGGAAAACATAGACAAAAAAAATAATGGGTTTTCAAATATACCAAGAAACAGAACTTGCATGCAAATACAACAAACCATTTTACAAAACACAATATCCAGAAAATCTTGTCGAAAACAAATGCAGTTTCGACATGAAAACAGGTAAAATAATTTTCCACCAAATGGCTACATCCCACTCATATACTGATGAGAACTCATATACTGATACGTTTCAGTAGAATTTCAAAAAAATGCAGGAAGAACCGGTGGAAAATTAAAAGCACAAGATACAGAAAGTACACGTCTACAAGAACTATCACTCATGAACAACACATATTTTGACACAATCCATTATGACATACATAAGATATGAAATTAGATTACACGATAAGTAGAATTGTTCAAGAAATGACATTATCAGAAACACTACACCAATTATGAGAACTCGAAAGGACGCAGATTCTACAATCACCTGCACTAGCAGTTCTAAAAATACCATATGCAGGATGCTTATTATCCGGAAATAGATCGAATTTCATTGATTATGAAGGAAACATTTTATGGTATTACACCTGTACCAAAAAAAATATAACCTTTATAAATTTCTGAAGATAAACGATGTTATAGAAGAATCCCAATATTCTACAAAAATAGGAACATTTTATTTTTACACTCTCACGAAGAAATTTTTTTGGGATACAGCAGCCCCATGTGGATCAGAAAATATCCACAATGTTGTACAATTAAATCCCGACGAAGACAAACACTATCTACTCACACCATATCCAACACTGAAGCAACCATTAAAAAAAAATTTACCTGAAAGTATTAGAGCTATTACCCGCAACCCGAATATCGATTTACAAACGATCGGCATCTACTCGAAATCAGACATACAAGACCTAACTTGTACACAACAATTTCAAGAACTACTCACACACTTACTACTTACTTAAATGGACACAATGCAAAGACAATCAATCGACCAAATTTTACGCAAAGTTGCAGAAACAGCAGGATTTTCAGAATTTTAAGCACAAGATTACAGCCGATATTTAAAAGATATTAAAGATTACATTTATTTAAATGGCGAAAAATAGCGACCTCAGGTTATTTCACCAATCAATATTTTTAAATATTTTAAATATTTGAAATTTTTTTTAAATATTTTCAGTTAATCTAAAAAACCAATTTTTTGCCTCGCTAGGATTGCCCTAAAATATTTTAGAAAGATTGACTATATTATACGCAAGGTTTATATTATCGGATTTCTTTTCTCACTATTGAAAGGAATCTTCAACCAATGAGCAATACATACACGAGTAAACAGACAAGCAAGCGTAGCACGCATACTTTTTGCAAGATTTTTTGAATTTTTTTCTACATCAATAAACAAAATAATTTTAGATGCACAAATAAAATAATATAATAAAAAAAATCAACTACACCAAACACATATGGCGAATTACAACACAAAACAAACGCATCACCCACAGCACCACAATTACCAAATTTAAATCATCATCACCCATTATCACTAGTACCGCTAAGTTTCAGAAATCTAGCACTCACAAATATTACAAGTCCATGACCTAATTATATACGAAGTCCATTTCACCATATAGTAACACAACAATCTGAAAGTGACGATACATATTAAAAAATAATCGAACGACCCCATACCACAAACGTTTGATCTCAGAACAATCATTTTTTAGCCCTCGATGAGCCGACAAGTTGGATCCCTTCACCTTTCAATTTCCCATCCAGCCAAATTTCAAAACCCCATTCCCATCATCCCACCCTTTGCTTTCCCGCCACCTGAATCACCCATATTACTACATCATCCGGCATGGATTCTGATGCTAACACAGACATCACAGTTTTTAATACAATCTCCCAATTCGGCAATTCAGATTCAGAAACCCCTGACGAGTTCGCAAATTCAAAACCCAGCCCGTCAACATTTTTTCAACCCCCTTTTCGACCCATCCCCTCCCAAGCCAAATTTGACTCCCCTCTACTCTCTCTCATATTTCCCAAATGTCACCAACATTTTCCCCCCTTACGAATGAACGCTCGAACAAAAATTCCCCAGATAACACGCAGATATCATACGAACTAAACAACCTAATAATACTACAACAACAAGTACAACACCCTCATACACTAACCATTCATCAATTATCATCAACCATAACGTCATCAAACCCAACATCTCCCACACCTTCTTCAGACTTCACACTTTCTTTAGCACAATCCTCAACATCAACCCAATGATCATCCACTACCATTCGTGCATATAGAACTTTCAAAAGAAAATTTCCCAATCACCCGTTTCCCTCCAAACCCGGAATAGCCCGAGACTACATAAACCACCCTGACCATACGATTACTACCCAATTTCTCCAATTATCTTTACCCATCTTCCCTCAATATACATACATTCACTCCGGCCCTAATACTGAACAACCGCACTATGTCGATGAACATGTATTAATCCCCACTCTCCATTGGACATCATATTATCACTTCTCAAAACCACTTTGTTTACCACTCAATAACACACCGTAAGAAATAGAAAGAAAGAAAAATGATTTTTTTAGACTAACTACAGCACTAACATCTCGACAATTTACACACGTAGGATACAAAAAGCTATCAAAAATGTTCAGCGCACCCCGAGCTAACAAATATTCCATCAATCTCTTTGACCATAATCATCCGACGTAACCAAGATCAATTCCTCGATGACGACATGTTTGCTAACCCGCAATTAACCGAAAAATTTGTTCTTTTGAAGACTATTGAGAAGTCTGAAAATGAAAGAATAAAACACCGAAAAGTCAAAAGACAAACCCGAACCAAACAATTTGATTTTTGAAAAAAAGATACAACCAAAACAACAAAAAGAAAATACCAGTAACAAACAAAACACAAAAGGTTAACACAAAACAAACCCATAAAAAACCAGCATGGAATCATACCCCCACTCCTGGCCTAACCCACCAGCCAGAAGAGGACGTCCTGAGCATGCTTTATAGCCGGCCTAACCCGCCGTGCTAGAATACCACGCTTGGTGACCCACTCCCTATATTTGACAAGAGCTACTCAAAGGTGAGTAACTCTTTAAAAATAATAGAACTAAATTTAAAATTTTGTGATAAAAACTAGTAAAAAATCATTACTAAAAACAGAACTAACTAAAAATTTAGTTATGTAAACTATACAATGCAATAATATGAAACATAATCAATCACGAAGACGAGCATCAAGAAACTAAGACGACCCCTGAGAAACCTGCACAATTTTTCAATCAGCAAAAATACACGCTTGAATGGTTAATTTTCACCAAAAATGTTTTATTGAATCAATCCCGTTCAAAGATGTAAACCCTGACAAAATTAGAACTACTAAACATAAATTTAGAATTATCCAAAATATAGAGAATAAAATAACACGTTTCGAAATATACCAAGAAACAGACCTTGCAGGCAAATACAACAAACCACTTTACAAAACACAATATCCAGAAATTCTTGTCGAATACGAAGACGGTTTCGACATGAATACAGGTAAATTATTTTACCCCAAATGGCTACATCCCACTCATATACTGATGAGAACTCATACGTTTCCATAAATTTTCAAGAAAAGCAGGAAGAACCGGTGGAAAACTAAAACCACAAGATACAGAAAGTACACGTCTACAGGAACTATCACTCATGAACAACACATGTTTTGAAGCAATCCATTATGACATACATTAGGATATGAAATTAGATTATACGATAAGTAGAATTTTTCAAGAAATGACATTATCAGAAACACTACACCATTTATGTGAACTCGAAAGGACGCAGATTCTACAATCACCTGCACTAGCAGTTCTAAAATTGCCATATGCAGGATACTTAATATCCGGAAATAGATCAATTTTCATTGATAATGAAGAAAACTTTTTATAATATTACACCTGTACCAAAAAAAATCACTTTTTTATGTTTTTGAAGATAAACGATGTTATAGAAGAATCCCAATATTCTACAAAAATAAACTACTTTTTGTTGATACACTCTCACGAAGAACTTTTTTTGGGGATAAAGCAGCCCCATGTGGATCAGAAAAAAGCCACAATGTTGTACAATTAAACCCCGAGGAAGACAAATACTATCTACTGACACCACATCCAACACTGATGCAACCATTAAAAAAGTTTTCACCTGAAAGTATTAGAGCTATTGCCCGCAAACCGATTATCGACTTACAATCGATCGGCATCTACTCGAAATCAGACATACTACAACACATTCGTATACAACATTTTCAAGAACTACTTACAAAAACGGACACAATACAACGACAATCAATCGATCAAAATTACGCGAAGTTGCAGAAACAGCAGGATTTTCAGACATTTAAGCACAAGATTACAGCAGATATTTAAAAGACATTAAAGATTACATTTATAAAAATATCGACCTCAGGATATATCACCAATCAATATTTTTAATTTTTATAAATCTATAAAACCAACTTTTTGCCTTTCGAGGATGGCCCTATTACATCTTAGAAAGATTGACTAAATTATACGCAATGTTTAATTTTATCGGATTTCTTTTCTCTCTATTGAAAGAAATCTATAACACATGTGCAAAACATACACAAGTAAACAGACAAGCAAGCGTAGCACGCATACTTTTTGCAGGATTTTTGAAATTTTTTCCTACATCAATAAACAAAATACTTTTAGATGCACAAATAAAAGAATATAATACAAAAAATATCAACTACACCAAACAGATATGAAGAATCACAACACAATACAACGCATCACCCACAGCACCACAATTACCAATTTTGAATTATAATCACCCATTATCACTAGTACCACGACATTTTAGAAATCTAGCACTCACAAATATTACAAGTTCAAGACCTAATTATATACAAAGTCCAATTCACGTATAGTAACCCAACAACCTCAAAATGACAATACATATGAACAAACAAATTAACAACCCCATAACTCAAATTTTCGATCTCAGAACAACCATTTTTTCAGCCCACGATGAGCCGACAAGGTGGATCCTTTCACGTTTCAATTTCCCATCCAGCCAAATTTCAAAACCCCATTCCCATCATCCCACCCTTTGCTTTCCCGCCACCTGAATCACCCATATTACCACATCATCCGGCATGGATTCTGATGCTAACACAGACATCACAGTTTTTAATACAATCTCCCAATTTGACACTTTAGATTTAGAAACCCCTGACGAATTCGCAAATTCAGAACACAGCCCGTCAACATTTTCTCAACCCCACTTTCGACCTATCCACTCCCAAGCCAAAACTGATTCCCCTCTGCTCTCTCTCATGTTTCCCAAGTGACACCAACATACTACCCCCTTACTAATGAACGCTCCAACAACAATTCCCCAGAGAACACGCAGATATCATACGAACCAAACAATCTAATAACACTACAACAACAAGAACAACACCCTGATACACTAACCATTCATCAAATATCATCAACCATAACGTCATCAAACCCAGCAACTCCCTCACCTTCTTCAGACTACACCCCTTCTTTAGCACAATCCTCAACATCAACCCAATCATCATCCACTATTAACCGTGCATATGAAACTTTCAAAAGAAAATTTCCCAATCATCCGTTTCCATCCAAACCCGGAAGAGCCCGAGACTACATTAACCACCCTGACCTTACAAATACTACCCAAATTCTCCAATTATCTTCACCCCTCTTCCCTCAATATACATATAGTCACTCCGACCCTGATACTGAACAATCCCACTATGTCGATGAGCATGTATTAATCCCCACACTCCAATGGACATATTATTATCATTTCTCAAACCCAATTTGTTTACCACTCATTTACACACCGCAAGAAATAAAAAGAAATAAAATTTAACTTTTCAGACTAACTACAGCACTAACATCTCGACATTTTACGCATGTAGGATACAAAAAGCTATTATAAATGTTCACCGCACCCCGAGCTAACGAATATTCCATCGAGCACTTTGACCATAATCATCCGACCTAACCAAGATCAATTCCTTGATGACGACAAGTTTGCTAACCCGCAACTAACCGAAAAGTTGTTCATCCAAACACGTTACGTTTTCACACTCAGTTCAATAGATTAAAAACATAATCACATCATTTCAGAAGCACTTATTGACATTCAAGCTTACGAATCATTTTACGAAAAATTTGAAACCTTCTCACTAACCTTCCACTTCCACACTCCAAAAGAACGAAATTTGCACTGTTCACACGACATCATGTTGAGAACTAAATTACACTTATTATAAATTCATACATTTGACTTACATACACTATCACGACAACCAAATCATCGATATCAATTTATTCACTCTAAAGGACACATCACCGTTTTTTCTAATTTTCACATATTGCATTTAAAATACTAAATTTCAAGGCATCCTCCGCAACTATGACACCATAACCCAATTGTATATATTTTGCCCACTAACCAAGACTTTCAATGTAGAAGAATCCCGACCACTAATTGTCCCGCATGAAATACATACAAAACCTGTCCGAAGTTTTAATTTTAGGAATTTATCCACAATACTAAAAAATAATCACAAGCTTTTTTGACCTTATTCAGAACACACCTCACAATTTTTCCAATGGCACTGAAGAACTAGAGACCATTAAGGAACTCCAATTGCTTTGGCCACTGCTTCATACTAAAAAATTTCATTCGCATGTTAGCAAAGCTCCTAACCACATCAGATGCCATTACACGATTTTTTCCCTCATGGATTCTTTCCCGATGATTACGTAAGTATGAATTTATTAATTTAAAAACTAAACAAATTCAAAAGAAAACTAACCATTCTTTAATTAATTGTTTTTTCTGTAGTCTTTCGATCACGATCATCTACAAACAAAAAAACCAAAAAAAAAATTACAAACTCTTTCATAATTTATAATCTCCTTTCAACAAACCGCAATGAATGACGCCAGTAAAATTTCTTCCCCCTCATTATCAAATTAATATATTAATTCTTTTCCCTAATGTAGTAAATCTAAATACAAGGAAAATACTCTAATATTTTTCCCCACAAAGGAATAAATTTTAAATTTTTTCAGTAAATTTATACAAATGCAAGCAGTACTAACTTTTTGAAAGACGCTTCACATGCACACAAAATCAACCCATACTCGCACAGCTTGTCCACGACAAATGGTTTAAAATAATAATTTCAAGTTTGATTTTTCACTAACAACAACTCAAATTAGAAATAACAAGTTTTCAAACTTTCTTTTAACCCGGTTGGAAAGTAAATTATATATTAATCCCAACTAACCAACGCAGCTTACTAAGCACCAAAAACAACAAACTAACAGCATGACTAAGAAAAGAAAACCCATGGCAACCCTAACCAGATTAAAATCAGCTTAAAGAAACTAAATAATTTATTCTTTTGAAGACTATTGACAAGTCAGAAAAAAGAAAGAATAAAAACACCAAAAAGTCGAAAGACAAACCCAAACCAAACAATTTGGTTTTTGAAAAAAAGGACACAAACAAAAACAACAAAAGGAAAAAAACCAGTAAAAAAACAACAACATAAATTGTTAACACAAAACAGGACCCCATAAAAAAAACAGCATGAAATCATACCCTCACTCCTGGGCCTAACCCACCAGCCAGAAGAGGACATCCTGAGCATGATTTATAGCCGGTATAAACCCACCGTGCTAGAAGATCACGCTTTGTGACCCACTCCCTATTTTTGACAACAGCTACTCAAAGGTGAGTAAACTCTTAAAAATAACAGAACTAAACTTAAAGCTTTTGTGATAAAAACTAAGAAAAAAATCATAACTAAAAAAAGAACTTACTAAAAACTTATTTATGTAAATTTTATAATGCAGTATTATAAAATCATAACCAATCACGAAAGAACCTAGAGCATCAAGAACCTAAGACGACCCCATCACACTCAATCCACAGAATGGCTAAACACAACCGATATGCCGCCCACAACCAAAACTCAAAAGATTTGAAATACGACTTGACATCAAGCAAAGTACTTCATTGAATCAGACCAATGGCCATCTCCATGTTCAAGTATACGTAAAGATCCGAGTTACAAGGCATTCCCACCAAACTCGAGCTTCACGCCATTCCCAAACAAGATCTAACCACAGTTCTTCACGACGAACAAGAACAAACGATCATAACAAACCATTTGGAAATCAGATTGACTTTGTTGGCGGTCACAGTCATTGTTGAATAACAGAATGACATCTACGATTACAGTTTCCTGGATTTTTCTCCTCCAAGAACGCAATAGAAAATGATGCTCGCGAAATACAAAACGAATCATTGTCCATCCTCCATTACAGATAGAAGTAAAAGAACAAAAAAACTCTGTAAACCCCGGATGGGTGGAACCAGATCCAAAACTATAAATCGTTATTGGTTATAAATTAGATGTTTTATCCCTATAAAATATTAAAGACTAACCAATCACACTCCATCAAACTAAACCACCCACTTTTTTTGTAAGTGCTGAAAATTACTTGTGATTTCAGCACCAGAGCAATTTGAAATTAACTTACAACTTAGTTGCTTTCTCCAAGAGGACCGACTCGTAACAAAACCAGTATACTCTAGATCTAATGAGGACTAATGAGATATCAGAGTAAGATTAAGATCGGTTTTAGACTAAGAAGTTGCACGAATCTATCCGGCTGAAAATAAGATAGCGTGACGAGCAGGACGGTGTACCCTATCTGAAATTACTCTATGAGTTGACCTAGATCAATAACTCAAAATTGAGCCCAACAGGGCTGAGATCATAGTTAGCTCCTTACCCAATTCGATCTGCAATAATTCGCAGTGTTTAAGAGTAATTGACCGTTCTTATTTAAGCTTTGAACAAATATCTTGCTCCGCCTTGCTAGTTATGTTCTAGTTGTCCTCAAAAAACAGATGAAGCCTAAAAATTGCAGTCTTTAAATACTATGAAACCAGTAACTTTACTTCATTTCGGCATATAACCAATATCAAATTTTCCAATTTTCAGCCACTCTTTTCAAAAGAATTTAAATATTTTGGAGCAAGCACTGACGTTTTATAAGGTATCGATATAGCGCAATAAACTGGATCAAAAACTGGAGAAAAATTGCAAGCAAAAACTATCAAATTTCCTTTGAAAAAAAATTCTGCCAATTATCCAAAATCGTTGAGTTAGTATAGAATTAAAATGGCATAAGCAGAAAGGATACTTTTTGGTTGATTTACTTCGAAAGAAAAATTCTGTCATTTTATCCAAAATCGTTGAGTTAGTATAGAAACTAAAATGTTATCTCAAGAAGGATATTTTGATGGTTAATAGATTCAATGGTTTTTTTCAGCTCAGCGATTCTGACTTTGGTATGACGCGTTCAATTTTTTTTAGATAACACCAATACTGAAGAAATTATTGTTTTTCTAATAGTGTTTTGAGGGCGAAAAAATTTAGAATTGAAGAAACAATGTTGTTATTCAATTAATGCAATTGTATCAAAATTTTTTACAAATCCACGGTTAAGACAGTTGAGTTACGATTAGTTCACATGTTTCGCATCGAACAAACGAATTTCAACAAATAATCGATGGCATCCCGGGGACAAAAACCGAAAACCGATTTTTATACGATTAAGCCATTTTTCCAACCAAATTTTTTTTCTCCAAAAATTATCCGAAATTGTTTTAAAGCTCAAAT
>NC_087069.1:17768586-17834566 GCF_963678635.1 Symsagittifera roscoffensis
TCTAAATTTTTTCTAAAGGCTTATTCGACCTCGATATATAATAATTTCGAGGGCGAAGCCCGTGCCAAAAAAAATAACAATTTATTAGTTTAAAAAACGCATTTTTGGCATGTTCTTCAAAATTTTGACTGCAACACAGCAAATTTGGTCAAAACAAGGTCTTTATAACGATTTGTAACTGTTCGGAAAATCAGTCTGGTCGATTTAAAAAAAAGGTTGATAAAAAATCGAAAATGTTTTGAAAACCCCCTCGCATCAAAAATCTAAACGCCCCTGGTTCAGATACCTATAAAGTTTTATTTCGTTAAAAAACGTTGATTTTTTATCATTCGATTTCTTAAATGAATTGTGTAGATATCCCGGGTTGAAGTTTACTGTTAATAATCGCTTTTTTATAGTATCCCAGTGATTGGTTTTTTCCAGGGGTGATTCAATTATAACTATGTTTTTTTGCAAAATTATACCTGCAATAATTCAATGCTGTTTCATTAATGATTTCGTAGAAAAACAGCGCTAAACTGAGGAAATTTGAACTCATTCTAGTAGTTTTCAAAGAAGAGTGTTAGTTGATTATAGTTTTAACTTGAGATTATTCTAAGACTTGGTGGCGCAAAGGTACTATACATGGCTGCAAAGCTAAGGAGAGAGGGCCCGAATTTTTTTCTCACTAGGGTATGTTTTTTCACCGCTGTTTCATCGCTGAAAGTTAGCCAATTTAGCAATTATCTATCGATAAAATTTGCTATTGTAGCAATGTAAAAATGACAATGCATGGTTTATTCATTATACGTTCCAGCCAAATACTTGTAGTAGGAGAGTTATTTTGTTTTCATTGAGAGACAATTGAATATTTTCAGATGATGAGTACAAATACTTGTATTCGGCACCTTAATCAAATTTAATCATATATTATTACATAAAAAAATTTCGTAAACTTACATATTTGGCACACGTGATTGAAATCTCGGTAGAAACTGCGTGTCACATGTGATTCAAATGCTCAAGCTTGTTCAAAGTGGTTTGAATGAAGACATTTGATTTCGTATGAGTTGTAGATGCCATGTTGTTGTTGTTGTAGCCCACGCGGGTCGGGTTGGGCTCTTCTGTCTCCAGGTCAAGGAACTTAGCAACCTCTACCGGCCGAAGCCACAGGTCTGCTGGGGTGAGTGGGGAGGGGTTTTGGGAGCAGTTGAAAAGGTGACATGTTGTGTGGGGGGCAAGGGAACAGGTTGGGAAAAGGTGGGAGATGGAGCTGTCAAGGCGGGATAGGTAAGTGTTAAGGAGCCGGCTGTAGCCAGACCGGAGTTGGGAGAGCTTACAGCGCGTGGGACGTGGGAGAGATTTTTCAGAGGGGTCAATCTTTGGGGGAGGGATACAAATAACTTTAGACGGAGGGGTTTCGGCTAGGAACTTGGTTACAAGGGAGGTATGGTTGTCTTTTAAAATTGGTTTGTAGTAGTTAAAAATAAAAGTGGAGACTTCGTCTCGGTCGTCCAGAACTAGAGGGTGGTTTGCGTAGACTGAAAAGTCTGTTAAAATTTTCTGGGTGTCTTCTTTGAAGCAGCTTATAATTGAGGGGCGAAGTAGACGGGGAGGAGGGGGATGTGAATGTATAAAATTAATGGGATGGTGGGAACGATAGGTAGAGATAAAAAATTGAGATGACAGAAGGGTATGGTGGTCTTTGACCGTTAGGATTTCAGATTCACTGTGCAGGTGGGCAGTGGAACTCATTAGATTTGATCCAGTAACAACGCGAAGGAATTGGTTTTGGGCAACATGCAGGCAATTTATGGAGGTGTTACTTGATGCGTGGGACCATGCGGGGGCTGCATAGTCAAGTATGGGGCGAATTAAAGCTTTAAAAGTTAGGAGGAGGGTTTCTTTGGAGTGACCCCAGGTTGATCCTGCTAATGCCTTCAGGATTCCGATCCTGCGTCTGGACTTTTCAGCGGATTGCTTGCAGTGAGTGGCAAAACAAAGTGTTGGATCAAATGTCACCCCTAAGATAGTTGGATTTTTGTTTAGGGGTAGCGCCTCGTTATTTAAAAGAACACTTGGTGTTTTATTAAATTCTTTGTTATAAGAGGAGAAAAGTGTAACTGATCCTTTAGAGGACGCGAAACTTAGTTTGCGTGAGGTGAAAAAATCGTAGAGCCTTTTTAGGTAGCTATTGAGGGAGTTTGAGGCGATATCAATATTGGAACTGCTTGCGAAGGGGTGGAAATCGTCTGCATACGAAACAAGGTTTACATTATCGGGAGGGGGCGGTGCATCATGGACATAAAAATTGAAGAGTGTGGGTACATGCCATCCACCGCGACTATTTTTCGACCACCGCGACTAATTTTCGACCACCGCGACTATTTATTCGACCACCGCGAGCAAACGTTTGAGTTTACGAACAAACATGCTAAAAATGTGAAAAGTTTTGTGGGCTTTCTAAATAATTTACACAGAGATTTGTGTAATTTTTCATGATTGAACATACGAATCATATGTGACACGCCATTCTATTACGTGACCACCGCGACACATATGTGACCACCGCGACTACTTTTTCGACCACCGCGACTATTTATTCGACCTCCGGATTTTTTTATCATGTTCCGTCGCCTCTGATTTTACTACAAAAAAATAAAAACATTCGCGTTGCTGTACAAGGTGTAACAATTAGTCAATACAGAGAAATTGTCGGAGTTTTGCCAGTAAACAAAAAAAAAACAGTATAATTAATTAACTTTTTTATAAATGAGATTTTTATAGGCATTTAGATAAACCAGCATATTTGTTGATCATAAACAAGATCGCTATGAGTCCCAAATCAAATTTACACACTGCGTTTTTTGGGTAACGGCAACACTTGCTTTTGACAAAAAAAGTGATAGGTCTATAGTTTTTGAAATACTTATTATGTGCACATTGAGTGTTGATTTGTGAATTGTAGAGGAGTCGCATTGCAAACGGCTATTTTTCTTAATCTATATTTTAGTTTTCTTTTTCTGATGAATTGAAGCTGGGACTTCAGTCGCTCTCAAACAACTTGACACATGTGTTTTTACTTTTTCATTCATGTGATCTTCATTAATTGGTTCTAAGTTGGGAATTTTCAGCCAATCAGAATCGAGCATTTTACATGCAGCGCTTAGCAAATTTAATTTAAATTCAGCGCTGGGGTGGTGGATCTTAACTTGGTCTTTTGGGGGGGGGATTTAACTTGATCCCTTGTTTGTGCTTTTAAATCGATGTGACAAGCTTTAAGTTCATTTTTTAGATTCTAATTCTTTTTGAAAAAAATTGCACAAACCTGAATTGCCAGTTAATTAAAAAATAAAATCAGTTACAAAATCAAAGAAAACTCACAGCAGCTAATGGAGAATTGAAACTTAGAAACTTGAACAAGATAAACCCATTGAAAAGGCCCTTTGTCTGACACATCTACTATCTAGATAAAAATCCAAATAAAAAAATAATTTACAACAAATTTTGTTTTGCGCCTAATAGATATATAATAAAGAAATGCACCGCTCCTATTTTTTATTAAAGTAATTGTCCCAACTTTCGTAGCGAAAGTCACGGAATGTTTCTGTTCATGATGAATTTTTTCTTCAGACTAATTTCGAGCTTTTAGCCTTTTTAGACGGAATCCTTTTTATCATTCGAAAATTTTTGTTGTCCTGAGCTTAATTTTGAAAAGATACTTCACTTGTGATTATTTTGTCGTAAAATTATTGGGGTTCAAACATTACCATTTTGGCCAAATTTGTACAATTAACGCGCGATATATTTGCGCAATTAACGCGTAAGCGGAGATTTTATCCGTCTTAGAAATCGTTCCAATTAGCCTGAAGGAAGCGTTTTTGCCATAATTGATTTGTAACTAGGAGCGAAATCTATCTATTCATACTCTACAGAGCGTGTGCGGGGATAATTTTCTCTAAAATTCTCATTTTTTTTCGTTTTATTTTTATTATGTTTAATTTATTCATGTTTTTATGGCTCCATGGGCCTTAACAGTCAGTCGGAACATTTGATTATTCACTTTTTGCCCTCTCCCCAGATATACACACTTTTGTCTCACTTCCCAGACATTTGACGCTCCAACAAAACTTTAGGGGGGGCTAGTGGGGGTACAAATCTGTAGAAAATGGGCGCTTACTATATTTCTTACTTAATTTTTATGGTGAGGGAGAAAGACAATTAGAAAAAAAAGACAAGAAGAAAACAGTTCAATTTTTTGCTGTAGCCAATTGTAAACTCAATTAGCGAATGCAACGTTCAAGTTTAAAAAAAATACTTCAAAGACTTTGGAAAAACCAGCCTCAAGCTAAAAAAACTACTAAAATTCATTATAAACTATTCTTTTTCAATAAATGAGTTATGATCGAAAACAATGGATTAAATTGTTTTTCCACTCTAAATGTTTTATAATTGGATCTCCGATTGCGGATCCCCACATTCAAGTTTGGTGCTAATTTCATCCAAAGGACTCTCCCCTCACTACTTCTGTACGACATTAATGAGCAATTTCTGGCTGAACAGCACTTAAGTTGTTTTGAGGGCACCTTGAGGGCATATGCAATAAACTCATTTTTTTCGGCAAAAAATTCCAAAAAACCATTAATTTTTGTCATGATTTTGTAAGAAAAAAGTTCCTTTCTGCGGGGAAAATATTTTGGAATATGATTAATGTGCTTGGGAAAAATTCCAATAAACAATCTTGCGCACATCACTGCTCGCTATTGAAAACTTCTATATCCACCTCTGGATTGAAAAACAAACGCAAGCAAAGTTTATATTCGTAATTGATACCAGAATAAGGAAACATATTTTACTTTTTGAAAAACATGCAGCGGTTTTCACAAAAACTAATTCCAATAGGGAACTCGCTTTTCAACACGGACATAATTATACGTTGTGTTGAACCACGTTCCTTCCTTTGTTAAGTTGAAGTAATACCAGGTGTGCTCCGACGGGTAGCCTGATATTCGTAACTAAACAGAAACCGGATGAGAGTTCTTCATATCATTTTCGCCTGAGGTTTCCATATTTTAAATCCCATTATCTCAGAAAACTAAAACAATCCAAAGTTAGTCATTTCACTGAAATCATTTCGAATGCATTTCGAGTCAAATCAAGTCGAGTGCATTTTTAATACAATTTTTTTGCAGAGGACGCCTTGGTGCGCATAGGCGAAAAAAATCTTTTTATGGCAAAAACTTTCCTTAAAAAGTAATTAACGTCCTTTTGTCAAATTTTTGTCTTTTTTTGTAAAAATAGGATGTTCAATTAACACCTCTAAAGAGCTTTGATAAATGAATAATAGCAATTCCTTGGATCTTCAAAACCTAAATGTTTGAATCTTTAAGCAAAAAATAGACAATGCTGCAGACTGAAACAATCCAGCAGACCTTAAAAGGACAAATTTTTTCCTCACACAGAGTGAAAAGCACTCAACCATGAAGATAAGAAATCTGGTTTCACCAATCAACATCAATGAGATGCTGATCACTTATATACACTATGTGGTATAAACTTAATGCACACTAAGAGATTGTCCTTTCGACGGTTCTAGATCAAACAGATGCAGCAGCTCGATTTGTGATATTATAGAACTGAGAATACCGCTGATGTGGAGAACGAAATTATACGAATAAAGGTCTCCCGAAGACTATTATCAACAGATTACAAAATCAAGTTATGTGAGGCTAATAGAAACAAAGCTGATTCAACGCTGAAGGATGTACAAACTGCTTCACTGTTTTTGAATCAAGCACAGCATTTTGCTGGGATCTCTAAGGTGAATAATATATAGAAAAACACATACAATCTGATGTCAGTTTTCAAAAACCCAAGTAATGTCCCGGGTTGACCTCCTTAAACCAAAAATGCTTATCTTACATTTCCCTACGACGAAAATGCTTGTCATACAATTGCCTACATCAAATGTATGGAAAAAATGCTACTCATACAATTTTTAAAAATTCCAAGTAAAATTGAAATTGCCCCAAAAAAAATTTTCTCGTTTTTTTCGACCTCAAATCGAATTTTGTACTCAAACGAACATTTTCCAAAAAAAATTGCATGCAAATTTTCATTCTTTGTCTGCATAACTTGGTCCACGATGCACAAAAATTGGAGTTTTTTCCGTTTCTCTTGATAACTTTTTTAAACAGGCTAAAAACTCTTTTTTTTTGTTTTGCATGTTTATATATGCCTTGATCATTGTTTGATAAGTTGAAATTTCAATTTAAAAAAAAATCATCTATGAAAAACTTTGCCAAAATTTAAAAGTTTGATGCTTTCACTATATGATTTGTGAAGTAACCACAGTTAAAATTCAGATCGTTTCCAATGCATTGTCATTGACAGACGATCAACCTTTTGGGAACTCTAGTGTTGAGTACACCATGGGTTTAATCACTTGTGTTCAGTCACGAACACATCCCAAAAATTTTGAGAAATAAAACTCAGAAAAAAATCAATTTTTTGGTTTTTGAAAAAATGCTTGTCCTACACTTTTCATTTATGAAAAAATGCTTATCCTGGAGTTTTTTTCTACAATTTTCTGACTCTATAAAACTGTAGAAAATTGTAGGATAAGCATTTTTTCATATATGGAATTTGTAGGATAAGCATTTTTGGTCAACACGGGGTTAGTGAAGGATTCGCCGATGTTAGGTCAGAATGTCTAAACTGCGGGGGCCATTCGCGTGTGTCTAAGATCTCTTCTTCAAGGGTAAAAAGTGTAACTTGTGTAGTAGGAGGGGAAATTTTGCAATACATTGACAGAGTACGTTCGCATATATTAACTCAAATCGTAGAAAAACTGATAAAAGACAAAATCCTCATTGGGGTCAATTCGCAGAGAGAGGTAGAGAAAAAGCTTTGAGAAACGCATTGAAATGAGAATATTTATCGCTTCAGCACTCATTGATATGCTTCTTGCATGGAAACTAGTCAATATAGGTGGCAACGAGGTGATTAGTTATTTTGCTGAGCATCTGGAAGGATCTGAGAAAGCCAACTCTGAAGCAAACGCTGATGTCTGGTGTGCGTGATCTGTTGCCAACCAACCCAGTACATGAGTGGTAGAAACGGTAAAAGCAACGGTTAAACAGGACACAAATGAGTCAGTGCAAACAGGAGGAGTTACTAATGCATCCACCACCCGACATGCGAACAATCTTATAAATCTTAGCCCAGTTTTGTGGAACAAATTGACCTCTCAGATGCTTCCCACTAAATCAAAACAATGACGCAAAATCGGATGTGTAATTAACAGCTTTAAGGAGCTTTTCAAGAAACGCGAAAACCCCAAGAAATGCAATAACCCAACTTTCTTGACTTCTTAAAAGTGCTTCGGGAACATTTTCAAGGTAATCAATGGCTTAATAATTTTCCAATACCACCTACTGGTTCGAACGACAAGAACGACAAAAAAACAACACGAAAAGCGTATTAGGCGAATCAGTATCAGCTGCTGGAGTCAAGCCTCATCATGGCTAGTTGAGATCATTAAAATGCAAAGATACTTGTCAATGGATTATAAAAAACCTCAATCGTTTTGTGGACTGGCAAACTTGTACAGACAGTGGGCAAGCAAAAAGCCACTAAGATTTCCTCAATCAATGGTCGACGTAGTCAGTAATTTGTGTGAAGCCGCAAGCACGGAAATCATGGAATCACCGGTGTATTCATGAAATCGAATAAAAAACTGTGCCCAATCAAGCAGAAAGTTAAAAGACAAATGTTGGATGATGCCCATAAGACGAACCCGAGAAGACATACAACAGACACTATATTCCAAATAATTACCTGATGGCGATGTGGATCTAGACATTACTAGAGCAGTCTAGATATTTGAACATGCCGTTAAAGCAGGGAACAAAAATCTATTAGTTTTTCGTCTTAACTGATGGCGATTTGGAACTATACATTACTAGAGCAGTCTAGATATTTGAACATGCCGTGAAAGCAGGGAACAAAAATCTATTAGCTTTTCGTCTTAACTGATGGCGATGTGGAACTAGACATTACTAAAGCAGTCTAGATATTTGAACATGCCGTGAAAGCAGGGAACAAAAATCTACTAGCTTTTCGTCTTAACTGATGGCGATGTGGAACTAGACATTTCTAGAGCAGTCTAGATATTTGAACATGCCGTGAAAGCAGGGAACAAAAAAAATCTATTAGTCATTCTCTTTGCTTTTCGTCAACGCGGGCTAATGACCCCCCAATATTCCGAGCACTCGAAATAGGCTTCCAATTTTGTCAGAATTGTCTTAATCTTATAAAAATTTGATGTGCGTTCTCTCGTTGTCCGTTGCCCTTGAGTTTTGAGTTTTTGACAAAATATTTTTTCTAATTAATTGAATCAAAACAATGAGTGGTATTTTCATAACAAGCTGTCATGCTGGCTTACTTCGTTGTTTCCCTCATAAATTCCCCATTTCTCGATTGATAAAACAATGAGATGTAATCCAAGCTAAATCTGATATTCTTCTAGTACTTTTCATATTGGAACATTCAAACTTTTTTTGAAAAAATCAAAATCAACCTAAATTTAAAATGACCAGCATTATTTGCAGTTTGTTCTCAATTTGATCAATAGTTTCTGTTTCTAGCGCCTAAAAAAGGAAAAAACCTTTGATGTTTTTTTTTGAAAACTAAATTCGTTCATCAGTTTTTTTAAACTCTAATGACTAAAATGACTAATAAGTTATATACTAACATGATCGAGTTTGAGACTCGGCTCCCATTTAGCATTATGATTCGTCAACCAAAGCTCTGCGGATTGAACAACACCTACATCTTCGCCCCACACCCACCAATCGTTCGTTCTTAAACAATTTTCCACTTCAAGTTGTCATATTTGATTGGTTGCAAATTTTTTGAAATTTTGCAAAGGTCTCGAAAAAAGTTGACCTACAAGCAGAGCATTTTTATTGTTTATTTCGGCTGACTTTCCTAAACTGTAGCTAAGACCCATGTAAATTGAGGCTACTTGCTATTATTGAGGCTACTGGTATTGTTAAAAAAACTACTGGTAAAACAAACAGATTTGTTGCGATGAAGAATCTTTATGACGAGAACAAAAATCGGCAATGTTACTAAGAAAATCAAACAAAGCTCGAAATAATCGTTTCTGAAGTAACAAATTCAAGCCATGGGCAAATTTGACTAAAAAATCAAATAAGGGCAAAAATCAGAAGAAGTATCTACAGTCATTTGTTACTTTCCTTTTTTTCAACCGGATATTTCTTTCCATGGACATATTCTTAGAAATACGAGAGAAAAAACGTTGCTAAGTGTTATTTTCTAAAGCGGTTTAAAAAACAGAGATAGCTGGTTGCTGTCCAAACAGCACAGCATGTTCCGGCCTTATTCTTGAAAACTACATCTTTCTAAACATTTTTCTATAAAAATTTTTTTTGTGTGTGTGATGAGATGAAAAGATCTGGCAAAAATATTAAGGCCCTATTGCCAGTTCTATTGTTTTAGGCAAAATGGATAAAAATTTTTGCCATGAGATGATTAGAAAAGGAAACAAAAACAAAATTCAAACTAATTTTCCACAAAAATTCTTCAAACTTTTTTTTGCAGAATTTTTTTTTACTTTTGAAGTTCTTAAACTCAAATATGGGTCTACTCGCTCGCCAAATTGGCTCAAAATTATACAAAATCAAAAAGTTTCAGAAGAGTTATTCCCGACACTGAGAAAAGTTTTCGAAAGTTTATAAGATCGTTAGAATCACAACTGAAAATGCTTTAAATTCGATAATTTTTTGTGATAACTCATTTTGCCCCGATAAAAATTATCCGTTCTTTTCTGGTAAAAACTCGCAGAAAATTAGTTAGTTTTTCATAACTTTAACTACAATGATGCATTGTTTTTGGTTTAAAAGTTCAAACTTTACACGTACCTACACAGGGTCTCTCAGAAAAAAATTATTCTTATAAAACTTGAGTTTGTGATTAGGTAAATGAACTCTGTTTTTAAAAACTTTGAAAGTGTAGATAATCCATGACAGTTTTTGTAATTAAATATTAAAGCTATCAGATAAGTCAGGGAGGCTATGAGAAGAAATGTTGTCTCATTTTGAAAAAGCTTGGTATAATTTTTTACTGTTTATGTAAAAAATTATTTGTAGAACTCTTTGCATTTGTAGAAGGGACCGAATGATCAAAATTTTTCGAATAATCAGAACTACCAGCATTCTTGGTTGTGAACTGGTATTTGCACAAAGAAACTTTTGCAGATTTTTAACCTAGAACTGCAGCCAAATCTCTACAGTTCTTGCAGATGTCAAATGAATATTATGTTGTTTTTTTAAATTGATAGCATTTAATTTCATAGTTTTTTCCATAGCCTTTAAAATCTGAATTTTTTTCAACAGACCAATTTTTGAGAAGATCATTCTAGTATGAACAGTAAATCAGGGTGCTTTAGCAGACAAAGGTAAAACAATTGACGGGCAACAATATGGCAGGCGAAAAAAATCATTCAGTCAGTCTTGAAATTTCATAAGACAATTATCTCTCGTTTTGTCACCGACATTGATAATTTATTGAGAAACCGGGACAACATATCATGTGGCATACGCTGATTGACGCGCAAAATTTCTAGAGCTGAATGTAAGCGCAGCTGAGCAAGCGGTCGCTAGTTGCAAAGCCGTGTCTGTAGTTAGCGTTCTGAGTTGTTTATTGTTTTGAGTCTGCTAGAAAAAACCGTAACTGAAGTACGCGAAATCACTGAAGAAAAAACATAGACTAAAATTGAGATGCATGTGAAAAATTAATTATATTGACTTTGCATTTGTACTATCTTTAAAGCAACCAAAAACTTCCTTAAAGTTCACTCGAATTGGATCCATATGACACTAATGTTTGAATCAAAATCATCAATTTAAAAAGTTTATAATCGGTTGATTTCGTTAAACCTTATTTTTTTGTCTTCAAATCATTTCAAATCTACAAGCGCTAGCTCATTAGCAATTTTCTGAACATTTTGTGTTCTTTCACACTATTTTAATTTAATCACGTTCCTGTAATAAAAATAAATAACATTTATTCATCATCAAATTTTGAGGGAATGCAAAACTCTCCGGTAGCAATTTGCCTGAAAGAGTTTTTTTCAACCAAATTTTCGCCAAAATTTCTAAAGATCAGTCAGCGGTAGAAAAGATTGATAGACCAAGTTAGGGTTACAGCAAATTTGGATTTGAGATCGGGTGTGTGGAGGAAATAGAGAAATATGTTTACCAATCAATTTTGTAGTTTGAGTCTCTTTTAGTTTTTAAGTAGGAACACAAATCCACTCAAAATGGAGAAATGCTAGATAACTAAAAAGTTTGTTTTCTTCAGAAACTGGAAGATTGAATTTTTCTAGCTTTTCAAACAAGGTTTTGCGAAACTCATACATGTTCCTTGGGTAAACATGCCTCACTCGATCCTTGCACATCTAGGGGATATTTGTTAAAATTTTTTACATCGTATTTATTGAACAAAGGGTCAAAAGTATGACACCGCATGCCCTTGAAGAAATTGCCTATATGCTTTGTAAGAATGATATGATTGTTAAATCTCAGTAGTTTAACTGTTGTATCAAACTTTCCAACGTAAAGTCAATAGAAGTGTGAAGATCCAGATAATTGTGTGCGTTCATGTACATGGCAAATGCACGGAAAAGACACAGATGATCTTTGTAGGGTTCCTTGAATTTGTTGGATAAAATACAGTTCATTTGCGTATGTCGTAGAACAGGTCCGGGCAAGACATCCATTGGGATGTTTCTGAGCGAACCAGCAAAAAATTGTAACGTTAGTAATGAACTTGAACCTCCACTTTGTGTTTTAACGTTCTTGGGTACATTGTTCTACAATATCAAATTTTCCTACTTTTCTTTGAATTGTTATCAAGCCTGCTTTTGGCACACAGCAAATGAGATTTTATAAACAATGTTTTGTTTTCATGGACGTGGAAATATCGATTTTCACCCTTATAAGTATTTCGAAGGGCAAACCCCAAAGCAATGTTGATTTTAGCAGCAGAGTCGAGCTTCTTGAAGACTTCTTTAGGTTTCTTATTGATAACATTAGTATCTAACTTGGAAATTTGGAAATTGAACAATTGTTGTCTCCCATTTTCCACCTCCGTATCCAGCAAAAAATTGACAAGCACTAAGTTCCTCCCTCAGTTTTTCATCAGCCAGAACAAACCGTTGACTGCTTGGAAATTGATAGAGCCTGCTTTCTGGCCATATGATAGTTCATTTTTTGTTGGTTGCGAGTAAAATACTTATAATCAGGATGAAAAACAACTCCTTTAGCACATCTTTTTAAGGTCGAGCTGCATGCGCCCTAACATATATCAGTGCTTTTAGGACTTACATACATAAATCCTTAACATTAGTCCGATTGTCATTTTACGGGCATGACGTCATTCTTTAAATAGGAAAGACGTCACGACCCAAGCATTTTACTTTTTGTGATAATGACGTCATCCTTTAAAAAGAAATGACAGCACCACCCACGTAATTTTCCTTCTATGGTAGTGACGTCGTCGCCTTCGAAAATTTCCTTCAAAAGTGATGGAATTTTCCATAAAGATTTTTAACCAATCAGAACTCAAAAATTTTTGGCTAAAAATTTGGATGAATTATAATCATTATTTGAAAAATGTCAATTTTTGAGTTTTTTAGAGTTACTCTACAATAAAAAAGGAAATTTTCCGTTTGATTTCTTGATTGATGAAATATATGTTGATTCTTAATTTTGACAACATTTTGGACGTTTTTGTCGTCTAAAACAGAGTTTTCCGACTAAGCAAAGGCCTCAGGGAAACTGACTCAATCAAATAGTTTAAGTTTGAACCGAGTTTTGGGTATCAAAGCTTTAATTTTACTGCTGATTTTTATCTGACTAAAACAGAAAAAATATTTTATCTCGAATAGAAGACTCTTTTGATTACCTACCCGATACCTTACCTGTAAAAACTCCCTTACAAAACTCTTTGTTTCTTCAGTTCCTTAAAATTTTTTCTTAAAAACATAAAAAAAAATTGCATCATAAAGTTTGCAATAAGATTTACCGAGATTTGCTTCGAAAACTTCATCATTTTTGAGCTACCCTCTCAAATTTACATCAAAATTAAAAAATAGCTTGACTATCTAGTCAAAAATCAATGATTATTCATCAAATATGTACGAAAAAATTGAGTTGCTGAGGAAACTTGTGGAGAGGCTAATTTCTTAATTTTCTTTCTTTTTTTTACTTATATTGGCAGTCTTTCTTTTTTTTACAGCAAACAACTCATGTTCGTTTGTTTTTGGAATCGTTTTTTGTATAATTTTGCTTCTTGGGTGCTTTAAATCCTTAAAAGGGTCTGCTGATTGAATACGCTAACCTAAGATATAAAAATAATTTCTGCGTTTCTGCGATGGAAACGAGTAATTTTCAAAAACGCTTCAAATATAACTTTATATTTGATTGGATACGATTTTTTATCAATTTTTTCCTGGAAAGAAGATTAAATCTTAATGGATACGACTATCGTCCGTGAACAGAAAATCTATTCTGATTGGTTTAAACCACACATTTGAGTTGAAGGTACCCCTCACAATTGAGTAAAAATCATTTGTTTTTTCAATTTAACTATGATGAACTAGCTCCCCTATCAGCTCCAAATCAGTCATTGTGGCATTACCCCGAGTTGGCACAGTCGAACCCGCCGATGCAAACAAAAAAAGACGGTAGAGATGTTAACAGGGAATTCCTTATGAAAAGGAGGGTCGGAACATTCTAGAAATCAAATTTTTCAACATTTTGACTGTGCTAGAATGTTTCTCAGAAACGTAAAAACGGCAATTTTTTCCTAACAAAACAAGAAAAATAGACAACCGAAACAACAAGACGAAAATCAGTTGAAGAAAATCAGTTGGTAACACGAAACGATAAGGCGCATATCTGAGAGAGATCATATGGAAGGAAATTCCAGTGCCACAAAATTGGAGAGGTAACAAAGCTTTCTACGGGATAACACGGAACTGGAGGCCCGGTGCTCAGAGACTGCTAGAAATTGTTAAATACGTAATAATAGCTACTGCAATGAATTTGTGTTCGTTCAAGTTCACATAAGTGATGAAGCGTTTCTAGTTCTGATAGTGACACTTCTTGAAAAAAAACTACTTATTGTATAATCTAATTTCATGTCTAAGTAGATGTCATAGTGATTTGCACCAAAATAGGTATTGTTTATAAGGAAAAATTCTTTTAAACGTGTACTGCTTTTTGGTCGAAGTTTTCCACCAGTTCTTACTGTGTTTTTCAGAATTGTTACTGGGATGTATGAGTTTTAGTCGAAATTTGAAATGTGATGTGTTGGATTTGTGTTAGTTATTAGTTTCCTGTGTTCCTGTCGAAACATTTTTTGTATTCGACAAGCATTTTTGCATTTCTTTTTTATAAAGTGGAGTGTTATGTTTGCAAGGGTGTTCTGTTTCATGGTAGGTTTGAAAACGTTTCAATTTGTTTTTTTTATTATTGATATTGTTAAAATGTTGATTGTTTTGTCGGATTTTTTCAGGGCTTACCTTGTCATAAGTGATGGATTCATTAAAGTAATTTTGATGAAATTTTATCATTCTTGAGTGTATTCTTGCAACTTGAAATGTGGTATGTGTCTTCAGGGAACCAAACAACAGTTGCTTGTGTTGTTGTTGTTGGATCGCAATATTCTCGATCGTTTTTACATGTTAATCGTTTTCCTTGATAAATCATAGTGTCGTATTTTAAATCTCGTGTTATTTGTACTTTTTCTAATTGAATTTTCCAATCAAAAAACATAATTTCTTGATACCCTCTGTTTTTTGTGTCAGCTTTGCAATTACAGGGGTGGTTATCTCAATGTGTTGTATCCAATTTCCGTCATGGAGATTATAAGTTAGTCGTCCATTTGCGCCGTGGAACGGGTATTTGTCATCTAACCTTATATAACCTTGTTATCTTTCGAGTTCCGCTTTATGTGCAGAGTCAGGAAAACTTGAAAATTTACCATTTTTCTGTTTGTGCCTTTTTTTATGGTTAATTTCAATCGATTAAATTTGTTTATACAATCTTCAGGGCATAGATATAGAAGCCTTCCTGTTTTAATTTGATTGAAATATTGTGATCAAGTCTATTTTTTTCCATTTGAGACTTGGGAACAATATATTTTTTTCTCTGAGAAAGCTGCTATAAACTTGTATCCTGTTAATGTTGTAGCTCGGGCTTTTGAAAAAAGTGTGGCTATCGTATTTTACTTCTTGTGGTTCAGATTCGCATTGGGGTACTTGGATTAAGGCGAATTTATCTAGTGTAATTTGTTCATTTTCTCCACAATCATAGTGTGTGACTAGTAAATCTTTGGGTCGTGTTCGAGGAGAAGGGTTTTGTATGATTTGTTGGTTCTGAAAAAATAAAAGGGAGTAGGTTTTCAAGGACAAGAATTAACTAAAGTTAATTGTGTAGGATAACCCTGAACATGGAAAATAGAATGTGATGTATCCAAGTCTCTCTTCTGAATATCTACCGTATTTATAGATAAGCTCTGTTGTGATAAATGGGGAAGGTAACGATTGAACTGTTATATTTGATGGAGCTAAGGCGAGTGGTTGATGTACTAAGTTGTTCAATTTTTATTGTTATTTCATACTCAAGCATCAGATTGTCTTATGTAAGGATTTTTACGTTGTTTTCTTGTATGTCTTTGTGAATATCGTTTCGATATTGTAATCTGTTGAGTGCCCAATTATGTAGTCTGTTACTGTCGAAATAACGACCAAATAATGGAGATGGTGCTATGAATGTGTTCCAATCTAATCTTAGGGGTACATAACTGGTTAAATGTTCCTAAAATCTATCGTCTAGATTTGTAGGGAAATTTGGAGGAAATGATGTTGTTGGGGTCTGACTTATTGAAGGGGTTGAAGAAAATGAGAAGGTTTCTGGTAATGAGAAAGATGTATCTGATGAGAATTCCATAGGGTCGTTTACCAAATTTGGTTCACCTGGAGTGAAAGCATGTGACATCCAATGTGGGAGACGTTGTTAAAGGGATTTTCACAAATTTGTTCGGATGTGGGGGTTGATCTAAGAAAACTGGGTGGTATTTTCGGAGTATTTTGTTGTGAGGTAGATTGTAATATTGGGGAGGGGTGGTATTTTGAATTGTACTGCTGGAAAGATCTAGCGGATTTGGCATTGGTTATGATGGTTTATTAAAATGAACTCAGGGAGTTCTAAAATTTCTATTTCGTCTTGGATGTATGGTTTGTCTATCTTTTGTGGATGTATTAAGGTTTTGACCAGGAAGTCTTCTTCTATTAAGGTCTTGCTGGAGAGAAGGGTATATATTATATATTGGTTCATATTGTGTTTCGCTTAGGGGTGCGTGGCGGACTACAGGTTCTAAAAGTTCTGATAATAATGAATGTCATTCCTCAAATGTATATGGGTTTTGTTGAAATGAAATACTGTTAATGATTGAGGGTGAACTGTCTGACTGGATCTTGGGGTTTTTGGATATTTCTGGGATGTCGTAGTCGGTGGGGACTATTGTGTGGTTTGTTGATTAGCAATTTTGAAAAGTTTTTTTAAAATTTTTACCTATGAAGAAAATTTATGTTGATTATCATAAACTTCTTTCAAAATGATTGTAAGTATTGATGCTAATGCAAAAGTTATTATTGCTTTTTTACATTTGCATATTGTGAGAATTAGAGATAATAAAAATGTGAAGAAAAAACCTTAAAAAGAAGAAAAAATCTTTTTTGTTGAATAGATGTCTTAACATTTACATAAAGGTTGAAATATCGCACCTGAGGAGATGGTCAGGAGTATTTGCAAAGTTGAGGTAGGTTTTGTGTGGTGAATAGAAAATTATGAAAAAACAGCAAAAAATTATGAAAAGAAAGAGAAGGGTTCGAAAATATCTTTAATAAAAAGTATGCTTATTTCAAGACTGATAGGATTGAAAATTGTTTTGATGTTATGATTTTGAGAAATTTGACTATTTTGGAAAGAAGCATTTGACTAAAGACCAAATTTTAGTGTGGTCGCATTGTCTATTGATTTCTGACAAGTGAATGGTTATAGACAATTTTTAGTGAAGAGGAGTCTGATGATCTAAGAAAGAGCTTTCAAGTTTTGTTTTTATTTATGAGATGAGCGGGGGTATCCAGGAGTTATTCGTACTTTAGGCTAAATGATCATGTTCTATTTCTTCTTTAGGCTAATTTATTATTTTTTTCCTTAAGGGAAATTTGGATTGTGAGTTGGAACAATATTGCTGGATTTGTACAAGTTGATAGGGGAGGGTTGTAATATTTAGATTTTGTTTATTCCGGTTGTCAAATAATAGCTAGTTGCTTATTTTTTTATTTTGACCTGGAGGACTTTTAGTTATAGTTACATATATTTTTGAAATTTGCAAAGTGTCGGCTAAAGAAGGGTTGTCTGAATGAGGTGATGTTCAGATAATTTCTGATTAGATAAAGTTGAACAAGTTGTTCAGGAGTTTCAGCATCATTTTTTAGAAAAGAGAAGAAAACTTAGTTAGTTCTCTGAAAGTTTAAAAAGATTATTTAATTAGAAATTGGTTTTTGGAACTCAACTTTCTTTAGTATTTTAGATTGTGGAATGAAGGATTTGTAATCTTTTTCGTGGTTTATTTCGATGTTGCAATGATTAATGTTATTGCAATTTTTCTTTGAAGTCTGGTGGTAAAATTTTTTAAACTAATTTTTGGTTTTCATTTGTTTCTGAGGTATTTGTTCTTTGACTATTTCTTGGGAATTTCGTCCGGTAATTTATTTATTTTTTCGTTCTAAAATTTGTGGTGAGCAATTTGCGTGATTTATTTGTTTTTGGGTTATTGTCTCAGTTGTCGTGGACAACTTTGAGTCCTGTAAAGGAGTATAATTGTGTTTGCTCGCGAAGAGCGTAATCTTTTGGGTAATATAGTAAAAGATTGTTTCATTATTGAAAATTTTTTTCTATTTGAATCAATAAGTTCATATGTTATATCAGTGGGCTTGTCAAAAAATTCAAATGGTCCTTTTTGGATTGGTTGTGACTTTTTAGATATTTCTTTTTGTGTTACAAAATTTGGGGTTAGGACATAAGTTTTGATTTATAAATTTGTAGCTGGTGTGAATCATGAATTTATATGGGAATGAACATTCTGTCTTTAAAATAGTTTTTTGGCTTTTTTTCGATAAATTTCATTGCGTTTCTTATCTTGTTTGAAATCCATTTGGTATGTGTGCCGGAGGCTAATTTTAAAAATTGTGGGTGATGAAATTGATCTTCATCATGAGTATGTAATGGTAGATTATAACACATTCATTCTTTTGTAGGTTGGAAATAACCTTATGTGTTTTTTGAGGAGTTTGCAGTGAACATTTCTGGTTTCCGTGGTTTTTGATTAAAAAACATTTCATAGTCCTAAGGTTGTTGTTATTTGTGAATTGTAAGTCAAGGGGAAAAATTTTGCATCTGTTGGCCTCTCAGTATATCTTGTATCGTTTTCATTCATGATACATCTCAGATACTTTTGTAGTGAACGGTTCATTCCTTCGACTAAACCATTAGTCCAAGGGGCATGAGATGTTCGTGGTTTGTGTTTAATGTTATATAGATGGCATAAAGTGATTATTTTAAAATTTATGAACTCAGTGCCATTATCTGTGACAAGAATTTCTGGTAATCAAATTTTGCTATCCAGTGTTCATTAAGTGTTGTATATGCATATTAGGCATTACAATGAGGTACTGGGTTGAGTGCTACGTAGTGTGTAAATGCGTCAACTATGACCATTATAACAGAGTTTCCTTCTGATAGGGTGATATTGGTCCTTTTGTATCGAATGAGATTCTATGGTTAAAGTATGAACTTTGTCCTTTTATAACTTGTTTTTCTGCTATTTGTTTTTGATGTGGGTATGGTATATTTAAATGGCACGTTATGCAATTGTTACATAATATTTTGATCCAAATCAGTGCATTTGAAAAGTATAAAACTTTGAATGAAATTTGAGTATGTTTTTTCTGATCCTGCATGTTCTTTAGTGTTTAAGGAATGTGAAATGTGAAATGCTAGGAAAATCATACATAGTGGTATACAGGGTACTTTCAAATCAGATGTTTGGTATTCTAAAATATTTAAATTCTCCCTTATGGATGTATTATTGAATTTTCTAAAGTATCTTAGAAGTCTTTTGTTTCCTAGAATTTTTTTGATATCTGCTCTTATGGGTTTTCGTTTTATAACTGAGCCAACACTTTAATTGTTTAACGAATGGGTCAATTTTTTGATATTTTTGTAGCCGTTCAAGTGTTAATTTTTCTGCGTTCGGTAGAAACGTATTTTCAATTTCTGTTTTTGAGAGAGCTATGCTATCTAGGGGGTCATGGAGGTTAAAATTTTTTGTGTATTTTGAATAGTTATCTGGAGATCCTGATAAATTTGTATCATAAGTTAGATTTTCATTTTTATTAAGGAGAATAGGTCTGTCATATATATTTTTTTGACTGCGTGGTTTATGTTGTGTAGTGTTTTTGATCCATGATGAATATGGTATCAGTTTAAATGTAGAGTTTCCTAATAGGTCTACTTAGTAATGATTATTTTGGCAATCTAATATAATGAAAAGTGTTGTAAGTTATCTTTTTTGCGTGATCAACGTCAATTTTTACTGCATATTTGCATTCTAATCGTGGTGATGTTTCGTCTTTTACAAGAAAACTCTTAATGTTTTGTGGTATTTCTTCTGCTGTTTTTAAAATTAAAGGAAATCTAAAAACACTATGGCTTGGATTTGATTTCTGTGTATATATTTATGGTCTTTTAAAAAGAATTGTTGGATGTTTTCATCCAAGTATTAAAAATCCATTTTCTGTTAGAGTGTATTATATAGCTGTGCATTCTCTTGTAAGTGTAGAGAGTCTAAGTTCAGCTTTTGTAAACAGTCTTGAATTTGTTGAAATGAGTTTCATTTTATTTGTTCCATTGTGTGATTGTAATAAGCATAATAATTCAAACTATATGTAGGTTTGAAAGTTTTATTAAAATTAAATGAAATCTAAAAACACTATGGCTTGGATTTGATTTCTGTGTATATATTTATGGTCTTTAAAAAGAATTGTTGGATGTTTTCATCCAAGTATTAAAATTTCATTTTCTGTTAGAGTGTATATTATAGTTGTGCATTCTCTTGTAAGTGTAGCGAGTCTAAGTTCAGCTTGTGTAAACAGTCTTGAATTTGCTGAAATGAGGTTCATTTTATTTGTTCCACTGTGTGATTGTAATAATGCTGCGCCGATGCCAAAATTCGAGGCGTCGCATATAGCATAAAATGGTTGGGCTGGATCTGGGATAGTATTTGATATTTGTTCAGTGAGAAGTTATATTAGTTTTTCATATCGTTTCTGATGTTCTGTTGTAAATTCAAAACTGTTTTGCTGTCTGAGGTTGTTGTAAAATCGTCTTAAATATAGTTGCAATGAATAGCCGTATTTACTTAAAAAGTTAAGCCTTGCAAGAACTTCTTGGATTTTCGTTTTATCTGATAGAAGTTGAAGTTTTATGATAGCATCTATGCGGGATTTTAATGGCGTTATTGTATTTCCTTCAATAATCTGTCCAAGGAGTTTTACACGGGTGAGAAAAAAATTGGCATGTTATGCGATCGTTGCATAATACTTTGATCCAAATTGATGCATTTGAAAAACAAGAACCTTGAATGAAATTTGAGTATGTTTTTTCTGATCCTGCATGCTCTTTAGTGTTTAAGGAATGTGAAATGTGAAATGCTATGAAAATCATACATAGTGGTAAACAGGGTACTTTCAAAGCAGATGTTTGGTATTCTAAAATATTTAAATTCTCCCTTATGGATGTATTATTGAATTTTCTATAGTATCTTAGAAGTCTTTTGTTGCCTAGAATTGTGATATCTGCTCTTATGGGTTTTTGTTTTATAACTGAGCCAAGACTCGAATGGGTCAATTTTTTGGTATTTTTGTAGCCGTTCAAGTGTTAATTTTTCTGCGTTCGGTAGAAAAGTATTTTCAATTTCTGTTTTTGAGAGGTATGTTATCTAGGGGGTCATGGAGGTTAAAAACTTGATTTATTGTATATTTAGAATAGTTATCTGGAGGTCCTGATAAATTTGTATTACCAGTTAGATTTTCATTTTTTATTAAGGAGAATAGGTCTGTCATATATATTTTTTGACTGAGTGGTTTTTGTTGTGTAGTGTTTTTGATCCATGATGAATATGGTATCAACTTAAATGTAGAGTTTCCTAATAGGTCTACTTAGTTGTGATTATTTTGGCAATCTAAATATAATGGAAAGAGATGTAAGTTATCCTTTTTTTGCGTGATCAACGTCAGTTTTTACTGCATATTTGCATTCTAATTGTGCTGATTAAGAAAAATCTTAATATTTTGTGGTATTTCTTCTGCTGTTTTTCTCGATAATAATTCAAGTGGCGTGTTTCTACTGAGTGTGTCTGGCAAGACAAATTTTTTTTCCTGCTGTTCAAACTATATGAATGTTTGAAAATTGCATTAAAAATAATTGAAATCAAACAACTCTATGGCTTGGATTTGGTTTCTGTGTAGATAGAAAAATTATAGGTTTATGGTCTTTAAAAACAATTGTTGGATGTTTTCATCCAAGTATTAAAATTTCATTTTCTGTTAGAGTGTATATTATAGCTGTGCATTCTCTTGTAAGTGTAGCGAGTCTAAGTTCAGCTTGTGTAAACAGTCTTGAATTTGCTGAAATGAGGTTCATTTTATTTGTTCCACTGTGTGATTGTAATAATGCTACGCCGATGCCAATATTTGAGGCGTCCCATATAGCATAAAATGGTTGGTCCGATCTGGGATAGTATTTGATATTTGTTCAGTGAGAAGTTATATAAGTTTTTCATATGGTTTCTGATGTTCTGTTGTCCATTCAAAATTGTTTTGCTGTCTGAGGTTTTTATAAAATAGTTTTAAATATAGTTGCATTAAATAGACGTTTTTACTTTAGCATTCCAAGTTAGAAGTTAAGCATTCCACAAATTTCTTGGACTTTCGTTTTATTTGATAGAAGTTGAAGCTTTATGGTTGAATCTATGCGGGATTTTCATGGAGTTATTGTATTTCCTTCAATTATCTCTCCAGGGAATTTTACACGTTTGAGAAAAAAAATGATTTATCCGGGGCTGCTTTCACGTTTTCTTTAAATAGTATTTCATGATTTTTTTCTAACACAATAAACATATCGTTTTTTTTTCTATGATTGCATGAAAACACCGTCCAAATTTGTTTTACTGAACAATTTTTACTGAACATGAATAGTCGAGAATTTTAACTCATAAATGCTGAGAATTCTGCTGGTCCTATGGAGATTCCATAGAAAAGTCTATCAAATTTGTATTGTTGGTTACCAAAAACGAATTGCGTTAAGCGTCGTGATTGTTCATCTAGTGGCATTTGGTTGTATGCATTGTTCATGTCAGCTGTTATAAAGTATTTTCCGTTTGTTTTTGTGAGAATTACTTGAATTGGTTCCATGGGCTAATTACATTTAGATTCATCAATCAGGGAATAGAAGTATCTAGCATCTAAAACGATTTTTATTGAATATCCTTTAACTAAAAAAATAACGGGACTTATGAATGTGTTTTCTTTTGGTTCCTCTTCTTTATTTGATGGGAAAATCAGTTCATATGTTTCTTATGTCTAGTAATTTACTGACATTATCTTGCAAGTGAATTGGGACTTTACTTGCTCGTTGTTTTTTGAAAATTAAGTCAAGTTTCAGAAGTAACTGTAGTGGTGAATTTACTTTTCCAATATTAGATTTAGTTGTGGCGTAAACCATTGGGTACTTTAGTAGCAGTTCGGCTAGATGTTTCAATTATTCTTGTGTAAATTGTGAGTGTTGAAAATTGAACCTTGTAAGGAGTTTTCGTTGTTCAGTGGTCTTTTTTGATATCTCAAATGTTGGTTTACAGTAGGATGTTTTTGTGAAATAGTCTGTGTTTCGTTTTTTAACACTTATTATTATATTTATTCATAATTCTTCATTAAGAACTGTTGATTGACATATATCTAATAGTTTTTAAAAATTATTCACTCTATATGCTATTTCTATTATGGGAGAAATTGTTGCATCAGTTTCACAATAAATTATAAGTCCTAGAGGTAATTTTATTTTATATGGAGATTTATTGTTTGCATGTATTGAAGTTATATCTGAATTTGTATAATTCGTGTATTTGAGGGATGAGACTCTTTCTCAGAAAAATTTATGAGTTGGCTTGAATTCAAGGTCTGACATATATAGTCGTTAATTGTTCTGTTTCATGTTATATTGAGGGACTTGACTTACTGAACATTTATTTACATTTAACATACATCCTGTCAATGGTTTCAGGTGTTTTAGTTCTAAGTTTGACTTTAGAGAAAAATGGTTGTAGTTTATTTCATCTTTGAAAGAATGTAAGTGATGTGTTTTTCATTCTTGTATAATTGTCTTTTTTATGTATTTTGCTGTTTAAAATATTAATAGTGGCAATATATTTAGAAATAAATGGGATTCCAACAATATTGTGTTTTATATCAGTGATATGGAATGTTTGTTTGAATAGGTTTAGTTACAAGTATATTCTGTTCCATTGTTCGAGTGGGAACAAGGAATAATATGGTTTTTCCTAGATTAGTTAAAATTGATCCTTGTGCTGTAGCTAAATTGCTTGATGTTTTAGAGGGTATTAACTTTGGATGTAAATTAAATTTTGTATTTCTCTCCGTGTGGGAATGTTTATTTTTTTTGATTCCGCTCTTGAGTCTATTAAAAAGTCAATTTCGAGGTCTGGAGATTGAAAGTCTTTACTTTTTGCATTTTCTAAGAGAAGTTGGATTGTCCAGATATTTAATTTAGGTTTTTGTAATTTATTTGATGCTTTCTGATTTAAACTGTTTGTGCTTGCACTTCGTTTAAAATCTTGTTCAGTATAGTCTGTTATTTTTTGTCAGGTTTTTGAAAATGGTTATTATTGTTTAATAATTCGATTCTATTGGTGTTTCGTATTCATTTTCAATGATGTTTATTAAAAAGTTTTTTCTGTTTCGTTCTCATCGTCTAAGGATTCGCAAATTAAGTGATTTAGTTGGAATTCTGTGTATTTTTTTGTTATCAATACCGGGAGGGTCTCTGATTGTGTTTCTTCAATTGATGGTACTTGGTTAGTTTGTTTTTGATGTTTAGGTGCACTACTTCATTAGTTTTGTTTTGAATTTTGATATTGCGGTGATTGAGAAAAAGCTTTTTGTCATTTTTGTTAATTTGAAAATCTATTCTGAGATTTGTCACACGATCTATTGTGATAATTATTATAGTTTGATCTTTTGTTTGAATAGTTTCGTGATCTGTTATTTTGATATTGCCTGTTCCTATTGTTTGAATAGTTTCTGTATCTTTTATTTGAAGAACTTGTAGAACGGTCGTTAGGACAATATCTTTCTCGGGAGTTTGAGTTTGGGCGATTTCTGTTATACTTTGAGTAGTGATTTCTGTTTGAATCTGACCATGAATAGTTGTTTCGATATTGGTTTTTCTGACTGTTTGATCGACAATATATTTTTTTGTGAGAAATTTTGTCATTTTCTTTGATCTGGAGATGTTCCGCGATAGTTATATCGGTAGGGTGGTTATTGTCTAGAGGTACTATAGTTATCAGGAAGTGGTTTTCCCGAATTAATGCTAATATGAATGATTTTGTTTGGTAAGTTTTGGTCTTTTTTCATGTATTGGTTTTCTATGTTTTTGTGGTTTGTTCTGATTTGATTATCTTGTTGTTTTTGTCTACATTAAGCAATGCTATGTCCATAGCTACGGCAATACTTACACCATTTTTTGAGTGAAGGCTTGCTTTTAAAACTTGGGTTTTTCTCGTAGATATTTAATATTTCAGTGATTTTTTGAGCTAATTCAGGTTCAGAGTCATGAGTAATATTTATTTGTGAAGTAGTAGTTTGGATGTTGTTTGCAGTTTATAATTTTAAATTTTCTGTTTCTTCCAATTTCATAGTGATTTCAGCTTGTTCTAAATTATCTACTAGAGTTCTGAAGTCTATATCGGATTCTCGAGTTGAAGATGGATGTGGTGCTTTCTTTTTTATCGCTATTTTCCGTAATTGTGGTGCTAGAGTCATCATTAAAAATTTTGTCATTTTTGTGTTTTTATAATCAGGCGTATTGAGAGAAAATGATTTTCCTACTAATGTTTCATTTCTTACTGCAAGTTGTTTGATCTGATTTAAAAACTTTTTTTGGGCTGCACCATCAATGGTGGTTTGGGTAAGACCTGTGCGTCTACGCATCCAATTTTGATGAAGTGGTGTACGTATTGGTTGTATATTTCAGGTCCTATATTTAAAATGAAATTGGCTGTGACTTCATATAAAAAATTTCTACTGAGTATTCAGAATTTGTTACTGTGAATCCCATTAGTTGCTTATTTGAAGATATAGAGGATCCATCCATAAGGTATAGATTCATAGTCATGTGTAATGATTCTGCGGCATTTGGTTTTTGAGAAAAAATTGTAAGTTGGCTTTTTGTTTTTTCGTGTTGGTTGTTGTAGGTAATATGGTAATGGGATGTCATTTTAGATTTGAGTTGGTTGGTAATTTTGTGTTTTTACTGGGTTTTGTGATTGAAAATTTTTATTGTATGATGTTGTGTTATGTCTTGTTTTGTTTGTCGTGTTTGTTCGTTTCGTGTATATGGTTTGAAAAGATCTGGTTGATAAAAGGATCTGGTTAATCAATGTTCCAATTATTTTTTTGCTGATTTATATTGAATCGTTGTTGATTTTGATGATAGTATTCTTCATCTTCTGAGTAATGTGGTTGATTCTTAAAATGATGTTTGTTTGTCATGTTTTCATTTTGTTGTAAAAATGGATAAAAAATGGATAAAAAATACTGATTGAGAAGTTTGTTGTGGCTCATTTTGCTTTTGTGATTGTAATTGATTATGGCTATTCATATTGGGGGGGTTTTGTTGTTTTGGACTTTGCAAAAAATATATAGTTAAGATCTGAAAAGTTATTTCTATTTGACGTCTTTTGCTTATTTGTTTGCCTCGATGTTGTTACTGGTTTAAAAGTTTGATAGTCCATTTATGTAGCTTTTGGAGTATCAGAAGGTTTTAGTTTGAATTGAATAATCGTTTTTATTTCTTTGAGTTGTAAGTGTAAGATGATTAGGGGAAATGCTTTGTTGCGTTGTTGTTGGCATTGTTTGAACTATTTCTTCATTTACAAATTGTGATGGAGTTTGAATATCTTGTTGTGTAAGATTTTTTGTTCCGTTTAAAAATTCTTGATTAATAAATGCAGAATTTAAACTTTTGTTTCTTGTTCTGTCAGTGAATAATGAACTGTAGGATAAAGGCGTTGCATCAATAGTAAGTGGAGTTATCATAACATAATCTCTTTTGATGGAAACTGTGGTAACTCCTTGACTTGATATATAATTTGGTATATCAATAAACACTGGATGGGACCATTCAGGGTCCCAAACATAATCTGTTTCATCTGCCAGTACAGTTTCAACATCTGAATTTTGTGGTCGAAAACTTTTTCTTGCTAGTGATACAAGATCAATGTTATAGGCCAAATAATCAATCATAAACCTTTATTATCATTTGTAGATCGTGTTCAACAGTTTGTGATATTTCATTAATAGTGAGGTTTTCAAGGATTGTATTTAAAAATTTTGAGAAAACATATTTCTTGTCTTACAGTTGTATGTCGGGATGTTTGAGTTGGTGAGTCATCTTGTGTTTCTCTTAAGTCTAATATGGATAGATAGCTATAAATAATTGAAAATTCATAGTTCGTGAATTTTAAATTGACTTTTTTGAATTTTCGTTTCGTTTATTTTTTATATGATCTGTAAAAACTTTTGAGAATTCTATATCTATATCGTCTGTTTGTATTTGCTGTTTCATTGATTTGGTTCTGGTGATGCAATTTTGATTGTAAATATACCTTAATATGATGTGATATTGCAAATATTTTTAAGAAAGGATTTGTCGTTTTATCTTTAGTTCAGGAAATTCTTGTTTACATGGTCTATTTCCTTTTTCGAATAGGTTTGCATTTTAGTTGTAACAAAATTGTACTTGTCGTCGGGAGAAATTTTGTAGTTTTATAAAAGATGGGAGTATCGAATTATCGTCGAAATTGTGGTTTTACTCGATCATGTTTTGTATTGTAAAACTGTTAGTGTGTAACATTCAATCTACAGACGTATTCATTTGATGATATATGACTTTTTTTATTTTATGTTTTCCTTTTATTGATGATCCTGTTGTGGCTTCTGAGTCGGAAAAATATATTTCGTCGTCTATCTGGTTATAATTAAATATTGAGTCTTTGAAATCTTGAAGTTCCTGTATTGTGTTTGTTTCTGATTCAGAGATTGTGTTTTTTCGTTTTGAAAATCGTCTTTTTATAATTTCTTTTTGTATTGTTATGATTGTTTTTGTTTCGTGTTTGTCTATTTGATATATTATATCCTATTGTTTGTCTGTCTGGTGATTACAAGGTCGTATCTTTCGTTTTTAAGATCTTTCGTGACTTACTAATTTGTTAAGGGTTTTAGCCTGGGTCATCTAAGAGGAGGGGCTCAAGTGAAGGACGAGTAACCGAAGTTCTTCACTGTTTAGTTTAATTTAAAAGGTTAATGGCTAGTTTTTTCAAAATTTCTATTAGTCCCGGGTAATTGATAAGGGTTGGTAGTGAATCGACTGTTAAAGTCGTTAGACACTTTAAAAACGTGGTAAGGGGGGACCAAAATTGTTCTGTTTGGTCCAATAATTTAATTTGATTTTAGGTTTAAATTAAAATGATAGATCCAAGGGAAGCCTTGATGATCTTTTTAGCAAAGAAAAGTGGAGTATTAAAATTAAGGATAAGCCTTGATAATTTTTTTTTAAAGTTTGAGATGAAGAAAATTTAAAAGTTAGTGGTTTGATGAGATTAGTTTCTGGAATTGTTGCTGTATTGTTCAGGAGATGAAACTGGGATTAGAAAATGATTTAATTTATGAAACTAACAAAGATTTTTGTACAAACCTGGTATCTTTTGGCGTAAATTTATTGAGACGTAGAGACATTTCTATTAAATTATCTATTCCGTCTAACATTTTTGCAATTTTGCAATTGTCTACTTCTAAAATTTGTTTTTTTTTTCTGAATCTAACTTAGTTAAGGTCTTGTTCGAGACTTTTGGTCGCACCAGATGAGTTCTTTACTAGTGACTGTACTCATAGATTAATTTCAGATAAGGTACACCGTCTGCTCGTCACGCTATCTTATTTTTGGCCGGATAGATTCGAGAAACTTCCTAGTCTAATACCAATCTTAATCTTACTCTAATATCTCCTGATCTCAACAGATCTAGTGTATACTGGTTTATGCAAGTTAGTTGTCAAAAGGAGAAAAACTGTACTCCAAGTTTTATTCAATTTGTTCTGGTGCTGAAACTACAAGTAGTTTCAGCACTTACAAATAAGTGTAAATGTTAGAGATGGAATATGATTGGTTAGTTATAAATAATTTATAAAGATATTCCATCATAAATATAATTGGTCTATAATTGCTAGCTTAGAACTGGTTCCGAACTGGTTCCGAACTGATGTTATTTTATAGCATAGCTCTGTGTGACTCAATTGGCAGTCAATTTTACCAATAACATTTTTTCTAGTGTTTTATAAGAACAGAACATGACATGAAAAAAGCTGCATTTTGAGTTATTATCGAACAAAAGTACAAATCTTACAAATCTTACTATGCATGGCATGTTAAAAACAAGCCTGCTTTGACTTCGGAGAGCTAATCAGTTTTTATTCAGGAAAACTCGATGACTAATATTTCGATTGAAGGACTGTTGTATCGTTAAAATAAAACAACTCTGGCCATATATGTTCAGAGATAAGCTTGAATAGGTTTTACATGACTACATCATTGATTTTTCAGAGTTTTGTTATCAATTGTTCAGCGTAAAATCAGACAAGTTAATCACAAAAAATGTTTTTTTTTTCACTATTCAACTACATTCTTTTTTAAATTATACACTTTTCTCTGTGATTTCTATTTTCATCGTAGTTCAACTACAGCTGTTTATCTCTAATTTCAACCTTGATCAGTTAAAGTGGCAATATACAAAACTTGAAGCCTCATGGGAATTTTTTTCTGAAAAATTTTGAAGCAATACATCTTCGTTTTCTGCAATGAGAGATCAATCGCATAAGGTACATCATGGTTTGTTCTTCTATCAAACTTATAATTATTAGAGCCAAATTTAGAAGCTTTAGTGATTTATGCTAATAACTTTTTGCCTATAGGTTATAACCAGAAAATGATATCTCATTTGTATTGAAGTTTTCTGACAACCACAAAATGGGAGATGTCTTGCTACATTTTGGTTCTACAATTATACAAAAAACTGAAACAGATTCCCTCAAAGTTCCGCGGTGGTTAAATCATCGAATTGTTACTAAACTTTAATATTTCGGCGGTACGAAAAATTTAAAAAGTTTTGCATCATGAAACATATTTATTAGAGAAAAATGAATATATATATATATATATATATATATATATATATATATATATATATATATTTGAGTTGATTTCAACGTTTTTCTAAAAATTTTTTATATTACTCAGTATCTAGGAACCGCCTAAAATATCAGCAACCTAGAGGCAAACAAATTTACAATTTTTTGAAAATGTCAAATATAATCAATTTTAAATCAAAAGTATATTGAATTTTGTTCAAGAAATCTGCATTAGAATTATTATAACCCAACACAATTAATTAAAAACGGATTCAATAACTAAAAATTACCAACAGTTTAACGGATTATAATCAACTTTTTTTGGATTTTCATACCACAAACTTTGCATAAAATCGTTTATCAACTCCTTTTACTGAGTGAGATGACCTAGCAAAAGTTTCATATTTGACGAGAAAAAAAATTAGCTTATTGACCAACTCTTAGAACAAAAATTATCCACTAAATGTTCAAAAAAATTATAGATTTTGTAAGAAAAATCTGTTCAGCTAAGTTCTGTTCAAAAATTTTCCTTTTCTAGATTATTACCAAACAGAAAATTTTCTGGAGGGATTCAAGCCACTAAACTCACGTTAGCTAAGCCAAATGATCTAAAAATAAACAAAAATCGGAGCAATATAATGCAAATTAAAGGTATCGCAATACTGTAAGTCGTTTTCATGAAGAAAAAACCAGTGTTGCTTGGTTGCTAAACTGATCGAAGGTTTGACTGGAATTTGTTTGCTTCTAAAGTTGGAGACGAATTCAGTGTTTTCTATACAAGAAGGCAAAAGAGTTAGATTAATTTGTCTTTTTAATTTTCTATCTAATTAAGATCTATCCAATCTAGGTGATTGATGAAAAAGAGCTAAAATACATGAAACACCTAATACAAAACCACAAAATTTTGTGCAGGAAATGACAATCACTCTAATTTTCGCTCATGTTAACTAACGACATTTTATGAGGCTGCTCGTTGTAGAAATAATCTACTTAAAATTGATCATGCAGATACTCACTCTCCTTTGTCAAATGTGTAGCTTATACCCCAGGAGATGTCATTCCATAGCATGAACTGGGTACTGTATATGGTCCCCCGCACGAACATATTCAAATTATTGGTACTGTCGCACCAATCACAATCAGCTGTCCTACTGACGACATGATAATGTCTGGGATCTTCAATTCTGTCCTCAAGTTTTGCTGTAAAAAAATTCTTAGAACTAAGAAGCATACATTTTTAAAGCTGAGAGGATGGGTAAAAGCGCAATTGCTGCGAAATTTGCACAGTAATTTTTATGTCACGATTCAAAATAATAGCAGTTAAACATAATATTTCTAAAAAAAAAATTTTCTTTCTGATTTTTTTCAGGTTATTATTTTCAAAGAAAAGGTACAGAGGAGTCACTTATTCAACTTAAATAAATTAAATATTAGAATTTATTGAGATGGATACAAAAGATTATCGCATTCCGATAGATTAGACCGCTTGTTTGTCATGCTATCTGTTTTCAACCTGATAGGTTCGTGCAACTACTCATTCTAAAACTGATCCTTAATTTTGAATCTTAATCGATCTAAAAACGCTGGAAAACGATAAGATTAGGAGATGAATTTCATTGTGGATCTTAATTGCTATAAATATAAGACCGTCAACATTTAGAGTTATGTATGAAACTTAATTGGTTAGCAATAAGTTTGTAATAGAAAGCAGAAAATTGCAAACTCTACACAAAAAACTAGATAAATGATTAATATAAATCGTGCGCATTCGAAAAGTGAGCCTTTGAAAAGCAATATCGCTGTCTAAAATAACTTTTTTTTCAAAAAAATCACGAGTGGGGAACAGTTTATTGATTTGTGAAATGTGGGTTGGATATGAAGAAGTTTTGGTGAAAGGTTGCCTGGAGTTTCTAAAATTAACTTTTTAACTCATGGGTTAATTTGTCGGATTTTCAGGGGTTTTTGTGGGGTGAATTACCTTTAGGCTGGGTGATTTTCTGAGTTTTCAGTTTTCAGCGAATTGAATTGTTTGCATTTGGGGATTTTTGGGGCCTGATTGTATTCAAGTTTGTTGATTTTTGTTTTGATTGATAGGTGGGGATTGTAAGTATTATTTAGGCTGTCAAATTTTAGGGTACTGCTTATCTTTGACCTTGAGTTATTTAAGTTAAAAATATAGTAATAGTTTAAATTGAGCTATGTTGGCTTAAAAAATTAGTGGTGGCGTTGAAAAGTGCGGTAATGAAAAGTGAGATAATATCAAATGATATGGTTGGTTGATTTTTGGATCATTGTTTCTGGAAATTAGAAATGAAAAACGTTGGTTTTAATAAATTGAAAAGCGCTAATATATATTTTTTTAAAGTTTGATAATTTTTCACAGAGTAAACGTTGTTTTTTTTTTGAAGATGTCAATAATAAGTCAGATGGTCGTTACACTTCTACCTTTCAAACAACTTAGGTTGAGTGGTAAAAACTTTTTTCTCGCTGGACTTCAGAGTCGAGTTGATTGACGTTGTTGTGACTTTTATTTTGTTTTAGGAATTAAAATCTTGTACTTTTCGATTTGATCATTGTGGCGTAGCAGTAACCCTGAAGTGTTTTCCTGGAATTTTTCAGGATACTGGATGCTAATTTTAAAATTTGTGGTTGATGAAATTGATTTTCTTTGTGAGTATGAAGTGCTAAATTGAATCAGTAGGAGTTTTTTGTTGATTGCTAGTATCTTTGTCTATCTTTTGCTGTGAAAATTTTTGATTTACCTGGCTTTTGATTAAAAACCATTTCATAACATGAATCCAAAAATTTTTTGGACATGTTTTTATATCTGTTGACAATTCAGTGTAATTTTTTATCGTTTCCAGTAGTTATGCATTGCAGATACTCTTGTAGTGAAAGGTTCATGCCTTCGACTATTCCAATAGTCTATGGGATGTGTGAGGTTGTAGCTTTATGTTTTTTGCTACATAAATGACATACTGTGATTATTTGACTATTAAAAAAGCCTGCAACAATGATTTCGGATAATCCCATGTTTGCTATTAATTGCTCATAAAGTGTTGTAATTGCATATTAGGCATACAGTGGGGAATGGGGTTATATCTTTGATCACCATTTTGTATTAGTTTATCATTAGATTGAGGAATAAGAACTCTATAATCTTTTCTGGGTTGGTTTTGGAGATGAGGGGATTGAAATTTTTGTGTTTTTTTTGTTTCAGTTCCTAAAAGGTTGTTTGGCAGTTTTCGATTTGTATTTTGTGGAGTAGTTAAAACTTCAGAGTACTTTATTGGGATATTTTCCATTGTATTTCTTTTGGACATTTGTGATGTTTTCGAAATATCAGGTAACTTAGAATCAATAAATTTTTCAGGTAATTAATCAATATCGAGTCCAATAGAGAAGTATAACTGTGAAAGTTCGCTTAGAGCTTGTTCTTTTAAATAATTTGGTAGGAGGTTATTTCTGTTTTGTCTCAATTCACTTTGTTTTGGTGAATTAATTTAAATGTTAATTCTGTACTTTTATCAATGATTTAATATGACCCTTTTCTCATTGGTTGCAATTTTTGTGAAATTCATTTGTGTTTTGTAAAATTTGGACTTAGTAAAAATAACCCTATCGTGTAAAACGTGAATCAATTTGAATGTTATTAATTTGGAGTTTTTTTGCATTTTTTTTTGATAATTTTTTTGTGGTTTTTATCTCTATATGAAATCTGTTTTGTGTTGGTAGCAGAAGCTATATTTAAAAGATTTAGATAGTGAAAACGATATCCATTGTGAGTTTGAATTAAAAAATCACAACAGATGGAAATTTTAGTTGGTTGGAAATGTCCTCGTATAAATTTTGAGGGGTTTGCTGTAAACACTATATTGCTTTGGATGGCTTTTGATTAAAGACAATTTTTCATTGTGATAATTCAAAAGTTGTTGTGATTTGAGAGTTTAATGAAAATTGAAATAAATTAAAATTGGTTGACCATTCAGTGAATTTTTTATAATTTCAGTATTTTGAATTCTTCAATTAATCCATTTTCTTATGAGGCTTGTGAGGTTCTGCGTTTACATTTAACTTTATTTAATTGATATAGTGTAATTAGATCACTAACAAAATTTTCTGTCCCGTCGCCTGAAACAAGGTTTTTGATTAATTCAAATTTCTCTAGCAAGTGTTCATGAAGTGTTGTGCAAGCATAAAAAACAATACAGTGGTGGATGAGGTCCAATGCTACATAAAGGGCAGGCGTCTAAGATTAAAATTTTGTATGAGTTAAAGTTTAGATTGAGGGTTAGGCACCTTATAATTTTTTCTCGGATGGTTTCGGAGTCGAGATTATTGAACTTCTTTCAATTTTTTTGTTTCAGGTGTTAAAAGTTTTTCTTTTAGTTTTCAATTTGTTTTAGGTGGAATAGTGGAAACTTCAGTGTTTTTCTGGGACATTTTTCAGTGTGTGTTTTTTTACTTTTGTGATAACTCTGAAATATCAGCTATTTTGGTATCACTGATTTCCTGAAATGTTTCAACAAAATTGGATTCAGTTAAGGAGTACAACCGTGTTAATTCCTGGGATTTTTCAGGGTACTGGACTCTAATTTTAAATTTTTTGGATGATGAAATTGATTTTCTTTGTGAGTATGAAATGCTAAATTATATCAGTAGGAGCTTTTTGTTGATTGGTAATGTCTTCGTCTATCTTTTAAGGCGTTTGCTGTGATTATTTTTGGTTCACCTGGCTTTTGATTAAAAACCATTTCATAAGATGAATCCAAAAATTCTTTGGACTTGTTTTTATATCTGTTGATAATTCAGTGTTTTTTTTATCGTTTCCAGTAGGTATGCATCGAATATACTCTTGTAGTGAACGGTTCATGCCTTCGACTATTCCAATAGTCTATGGGAGGTGTGAGGTTGTAGGTTTATGTTTTTTGCTACATAAATGACATACTGTGATTATTTGACTATTAAAAAAGTCTGCAACAAGGATTTCGGATAATCCCATGTTTGCTATTCAGTGTTCATAAAGTGTTGTAATTGCATAATAGGCATACAGTGTGGAATGGGATTTGGTGCTAAATTATTTGTACAAGCATCTTCGATCACCCTTATGTATGAGTTTACCATTAGATTGAGGAATAAGAACTTTATAATCTTTTCTGGGTTGGTTTCGGAGATGAGGAGATTGAAATTTTTTGTGTTTTTTTGTTTCAGTTGTTAAAATGTTGTTTGGCAGTTTTGATTTGTACTGTGTGGAGTTGTGGTAACTTTAGAGTATTTTCTTGGGATAGTTTTCATTATGTTTCTTTTGGCCATTTGTCATGTTTTTAAAATATCAGGTAACTAAGGATCAATTATTTTTTCAGGTATTTAAACAATATAGAGTCCAGTAGAGGAAAATAACTGTGATAGTTCGCTTAGAGCTTATTCTTTTAAAAAATTGGTAGGAGGTTATTTCTGTTTTGTCTGAATTCAATTTGTTTTGGTCAAATAGTTTAAATGTTAAATCTGTACTTTTATCAATGACTTATTATGGCCCTTTTTTTATTGTGTGTAACTTTCATGAAACTCATTTGTGTTTTGTAAAATTTGGATTTAGTACAAGTAATCCTTTTTTTAAAGCTGAAGCTGGTGTAAAACGTAAATCAATTTGAATTTTCAGAACTCGGAGTTTTTTTTGCAATTTTTTGATAATTTTTTTTTTGTGGTTTTTATCTCTATTTGAAATCCGTTTTGTGTTGGTACATGAAGCTAACTTTAAAAGATTTAGATAGTGAAAATGATATCCATTGTGAGTTTGAATTTAAAAAATGCAACAGATGGATTTTTTTTGTTGGTTGGCAATGTTGTCCTTGTGTATACTTTGAGGGGTTAGCTGTGAACACTATATTGATTTGGATGGCTTTTGATTAAAGTCATTTTTTCGAGGTGAAAATTCAAAAGTTGTTGTGATTTGAGACTTTAATGCAAATTGAAATATATTTAAATTGGTTGACCATTCAGTGAATTTTTTTTATTTGTTCCGTATATTAAATTCTTGCAGAAAACGGTTCATGCCTTCAACTAATCCATTAACCTATGAGGCTTGTGAGGTTCTACGTTTACAATTAAATTTAAATAACTGATATAGTGTGATTAGTTCACTAACAATATTTTCTGTTCCGTTGCCTGTAACAAGGGTTTCGAGTAATTCTAATTTCGCTAGCCAGTGTTCATGAAGTGTTGTGCAAGCATAAACAACAATACAGTGGTGGATGAGGTTCAATGCTACGTAAAGGGTAGGGGTCTAAGATTAAAACTTTGTATGAGTTAATGTTTAGATTGAGGGATAGGAACTTTATAATTTTTTCTCGGTTGGTTTCGGAGTCGAAATTATTGAAGTTGTTTTCATTTTTTTGTTTCAGGTATTGAAATTTTGTCTTTTAGTCTTCAATTTGTTTTAGGTGGACTAGTGGAAACACTAGTTTTTTCCTGGGACATTTTTCAGTGTGTTTTTTTTAACTTTTGTGAAAACTTTGAAATATCAGTTTTTTGGAATCACTGATTTCGTGAGGAGTTTCAACAAAATTGGAACCAGTAAAGGAGTGCAACTGTGTTGGTTCCTGGGATTTTTCAGGGTACTGTTTGCTAATTTTAAAATTTGTGGATGTTGAAATTGATTTTCATTGTGAGTATGAATTGCAAAATTATATCAGTAGGAGTTTTTTGTTGATTAGTAATGTCATTGTCTATCTTTTGAGGCGTTTGCTGTGAACATTTGTGATTTAGCTGGCTTTTGATTAACAATCGTATCATAAAATGAATCTAAAAAATCTTTGGACGTGTTTTTATATCTGTTGACAATTCAGTGTAAATTTTTATCGTTTCCAGTAGTTATACATTGAAGATACTCTTGTAGTGAACGGTTCAGGCCTTCGACTATTATAATAGTCTATGGGAGGTGTGAGGTTGTAGGTTTATGTTTTTTTGCGGTAAAAATGACATACTGTGATTATTTGATTATTAAAAAAATCTGCAACAAGGATTTCGGGTAATCCCATGTTTGCCACTCAGTGGTTTAATTGCATATTAGGCATACAGTGCGGAATGGGGTTTGATGCTAAATAATTTGTACAATCATCTTCGATCACCATTATGTAAGAGTTTATCATTAGATTGAGGAATAAGTACTTTATAATCTTTTCTGAGTTGGTTTCGGAGTTGAGGAGATTGAAGTTTTTGTGTTTTGTTTTTGTTTCACTTGTTAAAAGGATGTTTGGCAGTTTTCGATTTGTACTGTGTGGAGTAGTTGTAACTTTAGAGTATTTTCTTGGGATATTCTTCATTGTGTTTCTTTTGGACATTTGTGATGTTTTTGAAATATAAGGTAACTTAGGATGAATAACTTTTTCAGGTAATTAAACAATATCGAGTCCAGTAGAGGAGTATAACTGTGATAGTTCGCTTAGAGCTTATTCTTTTAAAAAATTTGGTAGGAGGTTATTTCTGTTTTGTCTGAATTTAGTTTGTTTTTATCAACTAGTTTAAATATTAAAGCTGTACTTTTATCAATGATTTAATATGGCCATTTTAATATTGGTTGTATTTTCTGTGAAATTCATTTGTGTTTTGTAAAGTTTGGATTTAGTACAAATATTTATATTTTTAAAGCTGAGGCTGGTGTAAAACGTGAACCATTTTGAATGTTCTGAATTTGGAGTTTTTTTTTGCAATTTTTTGATAGTTTTTTTGTGGCTTTTATCTCTATTTAAAATCCGATTTGTGTTGGTACCAGAAGCTTATTTTAAAAGATTTAGATAGTGAAAATGATATCCATTGTGAGTTTGAATTTAAAAAAATACAACAGATGGAGTTTTTTTGTTGGTTCGCAATGTTGTCCTTGTGTATATTTTGAAGGGTTTGCTGTGAACACTATATTGTTTTGGATGGCTTTTGATTAAAGACAATTTTTCAAGGTGATAATTCAAAAGTTGTTGTGATTTGAGAGTTTAATGCCAATTGAAATGAATTAAAATTGGTTGAACAATCAGTGAATATTTTATCATTTCCGTAATATAAGTTTTTGCAGAAAATGGTTCATGACTTCAACTAATCCATTAACCTATGAGGCTTTTGAGGTTCTACGTTTACGTTTAATTTTATTCAATCGATATAGTGTGATTAGTTCACTAACAAATTTTTTTCTGTTCCCATGCCTGTAACAAGGTCTTCGGTTATTTCGATTTTCGCTAGCCAGTGCTCATGAAGTGTTGTGCAAGCATAAACAACAATACAGTGGTGGATGAGGTTCAATGCTACATAAAGGGTAGGGGTCTAAGATTAAAACTTTGTATGAGTTAATGTTTAGATTGAGGAATAGGAACTTTATAATTTTTTCTCGGTTGGTTTCGGAGTCGAAATTATTGAAATTGTTTTTAATTTTTTGTTTCAGGTATTGAAATTTTGTCTTTTAGTCTTCAATTTGTTTTAGGTGGACTAGTGGAAACACTAATGTTTTCTTGGGACATTTTTCAGTGTGTGTTTTTTCAAACTTTTGTGATAACTTTAAAATATCAGTTATTTTGGGATCACTGATTTCGTGAGGTGTTTAAACAAAATTGGAACCAGTAAAGGAGTACAACTTAATTAGTTCGCAAAGAGCGTATTCTTTTGACTAATTTGGGAGGAGATTTCTTCTGTTTTGTGTGATTTCTTTTTTTTGGATCTATAAGTTTTTATTCTACGTCCGTAGGCTTATCATTGATTCGATATGCTCCTCTTCTCTTAGGTTGAATTTCTTCTATGTAATGTACAAATTTGGAATTAAATTTTTTAAAAATCATAACCCGGTGTGGAACGTGACTTAATTTGAGTTTGAAATGTATAAATTTGAAATAAATTTTTTCTTTAAAACCAAAACCCTTTGTGGAACGTGACTTAATTTGAGATTGAATGTATTATGTTTGAAGTAGTTGTTCCCCAGTTTTTTGATGGATTTCATTGTAACTTTTGTTTTCTATTTAAAATCGTTTCAGTGTCTTTTTTGGATGCTAGTTTTAAAGTTTTTAAAAAATGAAATTGATCTTCATTGTGAGTTTGAAGTGTAAATTATATCATATAGAACCTTCGGTTGGTTGGCATGGTCCACATGTATCCTTCGTGGCGTTTGCAGTGAGCACTTTTAGTAAATGTGATTTTCGATTAAAAACCCTTTCATAGGGCGATGTCCAAAACAGTTTTGATTTAAGACTTATATGCGAATGAAAATAATTTTCCGACCATTCAGTGTGTTTTATCGTTTCCAGTATTTATACATCAAAGATATTCTTGTAGCGAACGATTCATGCTTTCAATGTATCTATTAGTCTGTGGGGCGTTGGAGGTTCTAATTTTATGTGTAAAATCTTATAAATGACATAGTGTAATTATTTTACTAATAATAAACTCTGTTAGTTGTCTGTAACAAGAATTTCGTACATCCCAGACATTGCTATTAAGTTTTCATGAAGTGTTTTTTATGCATAAAAAGTTTACAGTATGTATGGATCAGGGCTTAATGCTATTTAATATGTAAAGGCGTCTACGATTACCATTATCTTTGAGTTTATGTTTAGATTGAGTGGTAAAAAATTTAATTTTTAAATTTTTTTCTTGGATGGTTTCGGAGTCGAGATGATTGACGTTGTTGTGATTTTTCTCTTGTTTCAGATATTAAAAGTTTTTCTTGTAGTTTTCAGTTTGTTCTTTGTGAAGTGTTGGAAATTTTAGAGTGTTTTCTGGGATATTTTTCCATGTGTTTTTTTTGTGATTTTTTTTGAAAAATCTGTTGTTTTCGGATCAATGATTTCTCGAGGTGTTTCAATAATACGGAGTCAAGTAGCGCAGCATAACTGGGGTAGTTCGCGAACAGCGAATTCTATTGGGTTTTACGGTAGGAGATTGTTTCTGTGTTGTGTGAATTCACTGTTTTGATCAAGTAGTTTATATGTTACATCTGTAGGTCTCTCAATGATTTGACATAGTTTTTTCCTTACGGGGTGTATTTTCTTTAAAATTCCTTTGTGTATTGTAAAGTTTGGAATTAATACAAATGTTCCTTTTTGAAACCTTAAAGCGTTGGGATCGTGAAAAAAATTGGTATTGAATATTTTGTCTGTTCAGTAGTTCCATTGCGTTTTTTTGATAAATTTCCTTGGGTTCTTCAATTTTATTCAAAATCCATTCCTTGAGGGTACGGGAAGCTAAATTTAAAATTGTTAAAGGTGAAAACGATCTTCAGTGTGAGAATGAAGTATTAAATTTTTCAGACGGAGTCTTTAGTTGGGTGGCAATGTATCTTTTGGGGTGTTTGCAGCGAAAGATTTTGGTATATGTAGTTCTTGATCAAAAACGATTTCATAACGAATTATTTGTCAATGGAAGTTTTTTTTATATTTGTTGACCTTTCAGTGTTTTTTATTATTATTAAATTCTATTCGCTGCTTTAGTGCAAATTTTGCTATCCAGTGATCAGAAATTGTTGTGATCGGATAATAAGCATTACAGTGTGAAACGGTGTTTCATTCTACGTCATGTGTAAAGGCGTCTTTAATTACCATTACAAATGAGTTATCTTCGAAAGAGGGCGATATAGCGACTTTTGTTTCACAAAAAATTCTGTGATTGAAAAATAAAATTTGTCCTTTAAAATTTTATTTTACTGCAATTAGTCTCTAAAGTGGAAAAAAATTGTTCAGTTGGCAAGTGAGACAATTCTAGCAGAGTGTTTTCAAACATATTGGTGCGCTTGGGAAACAAAAAATTTGGGTAAAAGCGTGATATGTTATTTTCCGAACCAATATGTTCTTTCGCATTTGAAGAGTGGGATGTGTAAATTGCTACTAAGATTTAACTGAGTGGGAGACAGGATAATTTAGAATCTGTATAAAGATAGTGTAAAATGTCTGTATTTTCAATAAATGAGGTGTTTTAGGTTTCGGGAAGTACCTGAGTAATGCATTGTTTCCTAGGATGTGGATATCGGCTCTTGTCATCTGGCGACTGACAGGGTCATTTCATAATTCTTGGAAGTTCAATTGTAAGTGTATTTGTGCATGGTAAAAAAATGCTCTATATCTCCTGACGTGATAGAAGTATGTCATCATTTGGGACTTTTAAACCAAACACATTTTCATTGTTTTTTTCGTATTTTTTTGAAAATTTTTGTGTCTATTAAATCCTGTTTCTCTATTATTGGGAATGATTATGAATTGATTCCTATCCATGAAGATTATGATATAGGTTTGTATGTGTTTTTCCTGTTAAATCAACTCCATAATGGTTCTTTTGGCATTCCAAACAAATGGGAAAAATTTTAAACGCCTTATTTGTTAATTATCTGTCAAAGTCTACCGACTATTTGCTTTTTAATCACGGTGATGTTTCACCTTTGGCAAGAACGAATTTTATATTTTGCAGTTTTTTAACTGTTTCTTTTCTTGTTAGCAGTTCCGGTGGTTTGTTTCTACTAAGTGTATTTGATAACTTTTTCCCAGACTAGCTTGTATATTTTCATTAGAACTAGTTGAAATCGATATACCCTATGATTGGGATTAGATTTCTATATAAAAGGAAAAAATATAGGTTTGTGATCTGTAAAAAAATCTTAGAGAAGTTTTCATCCAAGGTTCAAAAAATCATATTCTTGTAGTGTTCATTTTGTAGCTTTGCTTCATGAGTTCAGATAATCATTGAGTTTGCGGATGTTATGTTTTTCAAGAAAACATAGAGTTGGCAATATTGATGTTTGAATAAAGCATAATGGCCTATTGTAAACTGCGTTTAATTGCGCGATTGTCTTTCTAGCTTCCATGGAGAAAAAATAATCAAAAGCTCAATGAACTTAAGTTTTTGACAGAGATGCGAAACTGAGCTTCGCACCACTTGAGATACAAAGCACGAAAGTCCAAAAAGTCGAAAAAATTTCCGAAAATTTTGATCTAAATCTATCGATAAGGCTAGGTTTGAAACAAAAAAGAGCCTAGATATTAGAATGTGAAATTAGCATCGAAAGAAAAGTGATCACGCGGTAACAAAGCTGGGAATACCTCACCAATAACCCTTAGGGCCAAAAAATATATATTTCAAGTCCTCCTCACCTTCAAACCAACAAACAAACTGACACACATACAGTCAAAAACTATTTTCACGCTTCAAATGAAATAATATGCTGCCACTAAGCCGAAATTAAGTTGGTCGAAACCTATTAAGCCGAAAAAAAAGAAAAAGAAAAAAGAACAAAGCCAAAAAAAAAATAAGACTACCAAAACGTTAATAAGTCCCTCCAAACACTCAATCAAAACTAAAAATTGTAACCGAGAGGATTAGGATTTGAAAAAAGGGTTTGTAAAGAGGACTTTCTACTTAACGAGAACGCAATAACAATAACAAAATTGCAAAATAATGATCATTTTCTAAGTTGGTAGGTTATTAGTTAGCAAAACCTATATGATTATCTAATATAGATCTTTTGCTCTCCAACGAGCATTTCTTAGTTCAAAGTTTTGTTCTACTTTTGCTTCTGCTGGATTTCTTGTGCAGCTCTGTGGCGTCCTCTAAATTTTTTGCCAAACTACTCCCTTGAAAACATTTTTGTACACTTTTTACCTCGAAGAGCACCAGTCTCCAGACATTATTTTTTTTGTAATGAAGCATCTAGAATTTTGTGGGTTTTCGCATCTCTCGCTAGCCGCTTGAAGTTGGTTGGTGAGCTAGTCCACTTATCTATCAGTGATTTAATTGCCGTAAAAGTCGTCGAAACACAGCGAGTCGAATTCATTGTCTCGTTTGAACCGAATAACGCCGATTTATTGTTCACTATGAAAGCTTCTGTGAAAGACAACTTTCACATGGGTACAGAATGTATCAATACACCTGAAGTGCAGAAAGATAGTCTCATTTAGATCCAATAAAGCCCTTAAACTCAATTATGAAAAAGTAGAAGCTATATTAGGACAGCATTACTACCACGCCGTTCGTTCGATTGAGTTGCTCTTAGGAGAATACTCGAACTTACCATAATAAGTTGTGTCAGTGGTCCGTTACCGCCGTCCGCCGGGTTAACATCTTCGTGCTTTGAGTGTGTGGTTGAAGATTTTTCTTTAACTGACCAGATAAAGTCTTGGTATGAATTGGAATTTTATCAAACCTTTGAACAATTCGATGTACTTTTTGCCGCGGATAAAGCGTTTTATCCATCCTAAATTACGAAACATTCCATGATGGTGAAAGTTACATCTTGCCTAATCTTTGGGCTGATAACAATGCCAGCCTACCTAATCAATAATATGCACCGTTTGCTCAGTTTAAACCTATGGAGCGAAGTTTAAGTAAAGACCCAGTGTTGCGCAAAAGATACGCATATACAAAAAGGGAGGACATCAAGAAAAGTCATCTGGTTACCTTCAAGTCGCAGGATCCGCGTTTGCGATTTGATCTCGAATGGTATCTTCAGCATCACCCAGTTATAAGTCCGAATAAGCCGGGTAAGGTGCGCCGAGTCTTTAACGATGCTGCTAAGCTTCATGCCCCATTCTTAAATCAATCCCTATTGGTGGGACAAGACCTACTCCAAAACCCTGATTTTCGTAATATTGCGCTTCCGACAGCACAGGTACGCCGACTCAACGGATATAGAGGGTGTGATTCTCCAGGTAGGATAACGCGACCCAGATCAATCTTCGCTTCGTTTTCTGTGGCCGGACGAATCCCACATCGGATATGGTAGTCCATCAATACAATTGCCGTATGTTCGGCGCTCGTCACTCGCCTACATGCACGAGTTAAGCTTTGCGAAAAACAGCAAGTTATAACATGTCCACATATCCTGAAGGAGCACCACTGGTTGCCAAAAACTTTTTTATGCACTAATACTTGGATTCGTTCAAAAATATCGAGCAAGCAGTAACATTTAGTTGGGTTTTGGTCAAATTACTTAAATAAGATCGTTTTGATTTGACTAAGTTTGTCAGTAAGGTTGAAAAAATAACATTCGCAATGAACCCGGAAGTCATTGGAATACTTTCATCGGTTAACGAAATATGTAATGCTAATCAATCGTCGCACTTATTAGGTTTTAACGGGATCATGTAAAAGACACATTGGTAGTGAGCCGAGGTGATGATCACCCTCTCGATAAGGCGATAACTCAACGAACCGTTTTGAGTTTTGTATCTTCGGGCTTTCACCATATTGGGTCGGTAACCCCGTATACCGTGATGGCTGGTCTTCTAGTTAAAAACAATTGACGAATAAGTGGCCGAAAATGAGATGATGAAATACCAGAAGACACGAGGGGTTTTTTCATCTCTGCCAACAAATTGTTCGTTCAATCGTTACTTTTTTCCTCCTGAATTCACCACTTCTGACCAAATTTTCTTGCAAAAAGAGTTCTCTGGCAAAAACATCTTTTAAGCAGAAAGCAAGAACAACCTCAAAACAGAGAACGTTTCGACGGATAAAGTATGAAAATTGTGTTGTAGAAGCAATAGAGAGATAATCATCAGTTGTGAAGAAGGTTTTGTTGAATTTCAACCATTCATCCAATATCTTATATACTTTTATAAAAAACTTACTCCATTTTTCAGTCAATTTTAGCAGTAAACTGTTTTTTTTTTCATCATTGATCCAAAATTTGTTTTTATTAACATAAAACTTTTATCAGAAATTGTAATTTTTGGATATAATTTGGTTAATCATAAAGAAAAAACTGAGGAGGAGTTGTATCAAGTAGTTTGATCTTGAAATTTCCCTTAAACATTGCTCTCATTGTTCCTTTAAATTCAGATGCTCAAGCTAATTTTCCCTGAACTGGACCAAAAACGAGTTAATTACACAAACAAAAGATTAGAAATAGAAAATTTTGGATAGATTTTTTTAGTTTTTTTTTACTTTCTCAAAAATTACGATTAATTTCCCTTTTTCCTGAGAAATTGGAAGTTGCAATATTGATTCAGCTTAATGTGAGTTTTATATGTTCAGAGCACTATAGAAACCGCGTTTAAGCTCAAGATCAAGTAAATTTTATAGTAGTTCATTATTTTGAGGAAAAATTGTGGAAAACTTTTTTTTTCAAAATTTTGTATCATTGTCTCGACATCATTTCGATCAATTCACAATTTGGGCCTAATTTTTAACTCTGTACGTAAATATATTTTTCCACTTAGATCAGAAGCAACAAAAAATGAACCAAAACCTTGAGTTTTTTTTGCAATTTTTTCCAAAAAACGTGAAAATTTTCCAATTTTTTCCAAAAACTTAAAATTTTGCAATTTTTCCAAAAAGTTTGACTTTTTTTCGAAGTTTCTGTAGGTTTGAAGCCATTGCGAGCTTTACCTCTGGAAATCAGAAAAAATGAAACCGGCATCTGAACTCAAGTTAGGGTAAATGTTATCATATTTCAGTATTTTAAAAGAAAATTATGGGAAAATCCATATTTTCCTTCAAAATTTTGTATCATAGTCTCAACATGATTCCAATTAAAACACAGTTGGAGACTCTTTTTGAACTCTACCTGTATGTTTTTTTTCTATTTAGATATTATGCGACAAAAAATTTAACCAATACCTGAGATTTTTGCAATTCCTTCCAAAATTATAAAAGTTTTGCATTTTTTTCCAAAAATTTTGAACTTTTTGCAATTTTTTTCCAAAAATTTGAATTTTTCGAAGTTACAGTAGGTTTCAGCATAGTTTCAGGTAGTCAGAACACTGTTTCAATAAGGAAGATTATCTAATAATAAATTAATAATTCGAATTCCAACAGTGCTTATCGTGTTTGGAAGTTGTTTTAATAAAATGTCAGTTTTTTTTGATAAAAAAACTCAATTTTTGAAAATCTTACCATTAACTTACCATGTACCAAAAAAACCAATTACAAGACCTTCATTGAACAATCTACACGTAAATAACCCTTAGTTTTGCCAATTAGAGAACGCGCCCGAAATTTTTGCGAAAAAAAACTAGAAATTTCCACATAAAATCCAAAAAAAAAATTTTTTTCTTACAATTTTATTACTATCACACAAACCACAAAACCGTACCAATTCTATTCCCGATCTTAATAAACTGTAGGCTCTATTCCCCATCTTAATACATAGCATGGCTGAACAGAAATCAATAACGTACTTAATACATGGGGTCAGCCTTGAAAAGGAAGATTCTTACTTTCCAACTGAACGAAGTTAAAAACTTAAAAAGTAACATAAAAAAATCGGTAAAATTGGATGGACTAATATTACTTTTTACATAAAAAAATAACTATAATGGTGTATGGATGTTGTTCATGTGTGTTTTAAATTTCAGTGAAATACAATCATATAGGAAATGGGAATTTTGTTGATTTTTGTTATTCTTTTGTTTTTTGAGTTTTGATCTTTTAAAAAGTCAGATTGTGTAAGACTTATTTTGTATTCTTTTTTTTTGGCTGTGATTTAGATCTCGATGAGCTTCTGAGATCTCAATTAATTTTTTTTGAAGGGAAATTTTTCCTAACATTTTTTTCGAATACTAAGCGTTGTTTTTCTTGCTGTAGTTTCGTAGATGTGTCTTTTGTGGATTTATGTCAATTAAGGGAAGCATCATGATTTGTTTTTAGTTGCAAGGGATTTTCTCATACGTTCACACCGTACATTAACTTGATATATTTTTCCTGTGGAAAAATGATGGTTGTTTTCTGACTTGACTGTCTCATAAATTTAATCAGTGTTTTTGTCTATAAGTTCACTCGGTTTTTTCTAAGTGGCTTGATTTAGTTGATTTGTTTTGGTGGTACAAAAATGGGAAGAAGAGTAAATAATTCTTTTTAAGTCCAAAGCTGGAGTGAGTTGCAAATGCTTTTTCGATCTATCAAGGATGTTCTTCTGATGGTGTTCAGTTCCTTATTCAGAAGGGAAAAGGCAAAGGGGTTAGGAAACTAATAAACTTTAAGGAATTAAGAATTGGAAGTAGTGAAACGTGAAAGGCTAATGGTTTTTAGTTCTACCTACTGATATGAACACCTAAAAAAATTGGAATGAACTGGATTGAAAAATTAAAGCGTATGCAGCAAGTATTTGCTCTCAATAAAAAGATAAATTAGTTGGTTTTGATTGCTGAAGCCGTCAAAAAAAAACTTGTCAAAAAACTTATGAAAATATATTGAGTAGAAGTTAATTTATTCCAAATTAAGCAACGGACATGTTAACAGTTTTTCTGAAAATTATTTAAAAAAGAAACTCGCAATTCCCGAGTCGAGATTTTTCACCTAATTTGAAGCAAGATTTGAGCGATTTGAGCGGTTTTTTCAGACAATTACGCTCAAAATCTTGCTTCAAAATGAGCGGTTTGAGTGGTTTTTGAACGGTTTATCTCAAACAAACGCTTAAAAACTGCGCAAGATTTGAACGGTTTTGAGTGGTTTATCTAAAAAAACCGCTCAACTCTTGCGCGGTTATTGAGCGGTTTTTTTAGATAATTGATTAAAAATTGATTGTTTTGCCTCAAAAACAAGTTTCATTTTCTTTCAAAACTAATCGATTATAATACATTATAATCGATTATATTTATATTTTATTGAAAAGAGAAATAGTTTCCTTATAATCCATTTTTAATCGATTATAATCGATTCTTATCGAAATTTCTTGAGACAGACCACGAAAATTCATTATAATCGATTATTATCCATGGAACTCCGGTGCGGGTCTGTATTGAAGCACTTTGGTTGAAAACAAAACCAATTGCAAAGTTGACAACCACTAATTAATTTTATTTGAAAAAATGTTGTTTCTTTAACGGACAGTTATCATGTTTATTTGACCAATTTTGTTTTGGTTATAAGTCTCAAAATTGTCTTGATCTGAGCTGGATGTTAAAGTGAGGATTATTGAGAAATCAGGTGTGATTAATAAACAGAGTTTCAACTTTTATTTGCAATGTTAGTAGAAAGCGCTATCAAGTCAACCGCCATCAAGTAAAGAATAAATTGCAGTTTAATCCAAGTTAAACAAAAAGTATTTGCTAGAGTAATGCGTGATGATTTCCATATAAGGTTTTTTAAAGAAAACATAAAGTTGGCAATAGAGTTCTTTAAATAAAGCGTAATGTGCGATTGTAAACTGCGTTTAATTGCGCGACTGTCTTCCTGGCTTTCATGCTCAACTGACTTACTTTTTTGACACAGAGACGAAGCTGAGCTTCGCACCACTTGCGATATAAAACACGAAAGCCTTTAGGTCGAAAAAAATTCGAACATTTCTATCTAAATCTTTCGATAATGCTAGATTTGAAACAAGAACGAGCCCAGACATTATAATGTGAAACTAGCATCGAAAGAAACGTTATCATGCAATAACGAAGACGGAAATGCCTTAGCAATAAACCGTAAGAACGAAAAAAAATTGAAAAAATGTTAAGTCCCCACATCCTCAAACCAACGAACATACAAACAAACCGACACACACACTCACAAATTTTATTCACGCTTCAAATGGAACAAAATGCTCCCACAATGCCGATATAAAGTTGTCGGAAACCTATTGAGCTGAAAAAAGGAAAATGAAAAAAAAAACAAAGCCGAAAAAAAAGTTTAAGACTACTAAGAAGTTATTAAGTCCCCCTCACCCTCAAAACACATACACAGCTCGTGCAACGGCAAAATTTGTGGCGACTGTGCCATTAAAAGTTAAGCAAGTAAGCCAATAAAAAATAAGCTCGAGTCTACTAAACAAAAAAGGACAAAAAATACAAAACTAAATCTTTAACAAATCGAGTTGCAAAAACCACAAGCAACATAAAAAGAAACTTTGAGATGGACGGATATTTAAAACAACAAACTCAATCATGCCGAATATTTGTAACCAAGTGGAGTAGGATTTGCAAAGACGATTTGCAAGGAGGGTCTGTGAAAGTTTTCAGAAGTGAGTTATCTGGACAAAGTTGTTTACGGGAAAAAAAGTCTAGTAATCGGTTACAAAACCATTGCTACCGCAAGGCTATTAAACCTTCATTAATTTTTATTTTCTCTGGGCATATGGATTTTTGAAGGAAGTTTCGAAAAAAAATTACGCTTGGGGAGTTATTCATGTTGCCCGAAATTTGCTGACTTCTTAGCTCACAGTTTTTGAAAGGTTTTCTAATTAACTGAAGATAATGTTGTCTAATGGTCAAAATCATCGAAGTAGTTCACTTGCGGTCATTTATTTTGTAATTTTTTGGAGGGAGGGGGGAGGGTTGTCAATTGTCAACTTGGCAGAGGTCGTCATTCGTTGGTGGCGTCTTAAGCCCTTCCAGGTTCAGGTTGGTCCACAAAAAAACTGAAACTGGCGAGAACTTTGCTCATGACATGACATTGCGTGTGGGAGAAAAATCAACCAGAAAATTGAAAAGTGTTAAAAAAACAAAAACAAGTGAAATTCCTGCTCAAACTGAAAAACTCGAACTTTTAATTCATTTCGGTGATACAAAGTAACGTGTTATTTTAAAAATTTTGCGACGAATTATTTTCTATCTGATTTTTATTTGGTTTTCTGTTATACAGTCACGGGACAGAGAATATGCAACTTATAGTTTTCAGGCGATGAAATTATTATTTTTTCTGGTCTCTGCCGTTTTCTTTACAATTGCTAAAATTCCACTGTTGAAAGTTTGGACATGTTATTTGAAACCTTTTGTAAATGATAGCCGAATAAAAAACGGTAAAAGTTTTTTCAAGATGTGTTTGGTTGGCCAATTAATCAGAGTGTGTCACAGTAGGAGTTCTTAACGCCAAAAATTCTTAAGCAGCAATGTTTGTTTAAAACTTTGGTTAAAATGAATTGGTTGGAAAGCTATAGAGAAGCCCTCATTTAGATTTTCCTTCTCGTAAAGAAACGCATTAACAATTTTGATAAACATTAGCAAAAATGCAAAATCAAGATTAATTTATTAGTTTGTAGATTGTTACTTTTTGCATTTTTTGAGTAAGCAATCCTATATGATTGCCTAGTTTAGATCCTTCGCTCTCCAACGAGCATTTTATAGCTCAAAGATTTGATCTGCTTTTGCATCTACAGGATTTATTGAGCAACTCTGTGACGCCCTCTAAATAGTTTGCCAGACTACTCCTTGAAAACAGTTTTGTACAGTTTTTTATCCGGTCAAATTCTACAAAGAGATGAAATGGAGCTCTGCAACATTTGCGATACAATTAAAACATTGCATTACAAGATGCAGAGGAAAAAAGGAAGTCCATTTTTTAACACAGAGGCGAAGCTATCTCCAAAAATATCATTGCAAGCTAGCAGACAGGAAAGAAAAGGGGGCCATCAAGTCCAAAGAAAGCGGAAATCTTTCAAGAAACGACAAGTAAAAAACTTCAAAATTTTCTAAGAAATGATTTTCTACTCGCGGAAAGCACCTCCAAAAAATATTCGACGGCCTTTAAAGGAAAAAAAATTCCGAGTAAAAATAAATTTGTTGTCATGAAAATTTTGATCTGTAAATGTTACTCCGAGTTTTTCAACGTCTTCTGCCAGTCGAAGGAAAGCATATAAATTATGGTTTCATCGAACGACCCAAATCAAATTTAATGAGCCGACTAAAGTCACTCAGGACGAAAAATTATTTAAGCGAAAAAAAAGAAGTAAACGAACTCAAGGCTATTAGAATTACAAATGTCAGAACTAAATGCCATCATAAGAAAAAACTATAAGGAAAGCTGCATACAGCAAAAAAAAATTTGGCAAAAAAACATAAGAAGAAAAATCATAAGCCGCCACTTTTTTTCGAAACATAATATTTCAAGTTGGAAACAAATTAGTCCTGGTCAGGTTCAAACCCAAGACATTTGCGGTCACAGGCGTATTCGTTACCTTCAAATTAAGTGGGCCGGAGATGTTCAGAAAAAAAAAAGAAACCATTATGAACTAAGACACCAAGTGATTCAAGTGAATCTGTTAAATAACCCGAAAAACTCGATCTTTCAATATCCCGATTTGATAACGCTTGCTAATCGCAAGCGTAAGATTTCTGATGAAAAATTTACTTAAAACAAGTCAAAAACCGACAAAATTTCATTCCTAAATTTCAGATGAGGCTCATAAACAGTCTTAAGAAGAATTGAGAATGAATTATTAAGCAACAAATGAAGCATAACAAGATGAGTCGACCCTCGTAAAGCTGCAAGTGAAGCTATCCGAATCCTTTTAACTGGCAAAAAAAAGAAAAAAAAATGTTTTCAAAATAAGATTTGGTCCTGAGAACAAGTTTCAAATAACAGAAAAAAGTTCCAACCAACATATTAAACACCTAACGTTTGGGAAAATTTTTTAATAGCGTAACATCTAAAATAAATTGCTTTTGGAAACGAAACCGAATATCAGCCGACCTAAATTAGGAGGAAAACTAAAAATCCGATAAAAAATCTTTTTTGGCATTAGTCATTTTGGAAATTCTACTGATTCTGATTTGCTAGAAATGTTCTACCATTCGATATCTCAATTTTTAGAACATGCAGTTTTTCAGCTCAATAATAGCTAGAAACAATCTATTGTGTTTCAAATTTCACAGTTTTGAAATGATTGATCACATAATTTAAATTTGAAATAAATAGACTCGATCCGACAAATCTTGCTGGTAGGACTTAGTAGAATTATAACTTAATTGTTTGTAATAAATTTAATTTAATTGATGAGAAAACGACCAAAAATTGAAAGGTAATTTGAATCGAATTCAATGTTTTTGAGTGTCAAGTGTGATATCAATTTTTTTAAACAAAAATTTTACAAATTTTTTTATGTTGACTGCTTCAATTTACTTTTACCGCATATTAGGTTGGAAGGATGTTCACACGACGGAGAACCCAAACGACAAAGTGGTTGTGAAAAGTCGGATATATGACGGATATATGAAGCTGCGTTTTTTTAAACTGAGCTTATTTTTGAAATTGTTTTTTGGTTTTGAAATTCTTTGTGTTTTAGCTGTTGTAATATTGAAATCATTGTAAAAACTTTACGAGCCAGTACGTTTTTTTGGCGACAAACTGCTGACTTTCTCGTGATTTCAAACTAGAACCGCCAAACGGAAACTTTTAGTTTCCTTCATTCTCTATCATTCCGTTCAATTTCAGCCATAATTTTCAAAAACATTTTTTTTTAGATTCAAGGATGTTAATTGAAACTGCTACTAATTTCGAAAACTCAGAAAAGATGTGTTCACAAAAAACATTATCGCAACAAACTAGTCTGAGAACAGTCTCGATCACTTACCAGTTTGCAAAATTGCTAGAAACAGCAGAAAACTCTTACAACCGACCATTTATGAAACGATCTGAAAATTTATTTAATACTTTTGTAGCTGCTGAATGATATTTATATAACTCAAATGGGTTAGTTGGTTGTTATAAAGGTTTCCATTAAAGTCCCATCTTAGACATTTTGCCCCTCTTAAGCTTAGCGGCACATTTCGCTATTTGGTCAACTAGTTTTTAAAAATAAAAAATCAGTTTTTTCATTACGAGCACTGGATAGGAGCACAATTTTGTGTCTGTATGTTCCTGGACTCCAGAGACAAGTCTTTAAACATGTGAAAATTTTGTCGGAACGATCAAAAGAAAGTAAAGAACAAAAGAAGAACAAAGGGAGCGTCCTTTCTGCGGAATCCGCTTACAATGCACAAAATGAACAGTTTGGCCTCGTAATGTTAAAGATGCAAAAATAGGCCATAAAAATAGTGGTTAAATACGTGTCGGATCTTCAGTACAAATGACCGACATTGGCTTTTTGAAAACAATAGGTGCCTCGGTAAAGAATTGCTTATTACGAAAAAGTCACGACTAAGTGTACTAAGTTTATAAAAAAGATTGCCATCAGAAGAAAAGTTTTCAAATGAAGTTACTCCAAAATTCAAGTTGGATTGCTTAGCGACAGAATTTGATCCGACCATTGATAATGGGGTGGAAATTTTGTCTTCGGGCATGTTTTGACTTTTTTCACGCGAAACCAGATGCCAGATATATTCACGGAAATGGTCAAGTGATACCATAAAAAACCTATTCGAATCCTGGTTCAAACAACCTTTAAAAACTCTGAACTCTGAAACTTGTCTTAGTAACGAGAAAAAACGAAGACCCTTTACTAATCGGACGAGGACCATTAGGGGGGCTTAAATCGAGTAGAGGCTATCCAGGGCCACCGAAAACCCTTAAACTTTTAGAAACCCTTCGACAGGATTTACCCAACACAGCCGCAAAAAAGCTGTTTCCGTGGTGATTTTTTTTTCGGGTTTCTCATATTTTTGTCTCAAATCCGGTAAAAACTATCAAAAAAAGGTTTGGTTAACTTTCCTTTCGTCCTTGTGAACTTTCGACTACCAATATTGTGACACAGTGAGAGCATAATTTTCTCACATTGCTTACTGTTTCAAATCTTGTTTTAATTGAGGCAATGTTCAACTGATATTTTGAAAAATCTGAGCCTGCAAATTTCAACAACCATACTCTGGCAGTATTTATTTATAGAAAAATGGAATAAAGCAAGCAACTTCAGAAACTAAATATCATGATTCAAAGATTATCATTGTTTTGTTTTAGTTAGAGATCTTCTTGCTGACTACGACTTGCAATGCCCTCGTTGCTTTTTTTGATTATAATAATAAGAGAATCGCAATAACTGCTTTCTGCGTCGCTATTTAGATCGAGCACCGTAGTATTATCCCTTTCCTTCCGGTTTTTTGAGAGTTTACAAGGGGGGTTTTATTTGAATGGTTTCTGGATCACTTCTAGACTGCCTGCTAAGTTTCAATTCAATGCCCGCTGCGTGTATCTTCACATACTCATAACCGGATCAAGAACTACAATTTTACTAAGGGTTGCAGAATCTGAATAGCTTCCTGTCCAACTGAGGGCTCCTTCCCGGTCATTTTCAATTACGATTGCAGCATCAAATTTATCCTTAAAAGTCTCAAAGTGACCAAAGGGAAGAGTTGTTAAGCAATCGTGCAAAAGGAATTGCTTTGATACGATTGATGACAGGGAATTTTTTTGACAGCAGTTGTTCAATTTTTTGTGTTTTTTGATTGAATGCCAATGAATTTTAGTTTTAAAAAAACTGGTTTTTGAATAGCGCTTCTCCAAGTTTTTTGTGAACCAATGGTTTTTGTGCGTTTCGGTTGGTTCCTCTTGCATTAAGTTTCTACCCCAGTCTTAAAAACCACAAGACCACAAGATAAAACAAAGAAATTTTATGTTTTCCCTGTCATTTTTTAATGAGAATTCTTTTAATACCTTAAAGACAGTCACTATATAGGTTTTTTGTAAGTTATACAAGCAGTAAAAACCAAAAAGAAGATTGCGACGTTTTGGTTTCAGCCCTACAAATTTTTTGGCCGCATTTCCACCCTGCTCATCTTTAAACTGCAAATCAACTTCTCTTTTGAATTTTTCGTTAACCAAATGTTTTTGTGCGTTTCGAGTGATTCCTCTTGCACTAAGTTTCCACTCCAATCCAAAAAACAACAACCTATGATCATAAATTGAAAAAACTTTTTGTTTATCCTTGTCATCTTTATTGAGAATTCATTTAATACGATAAAAATAGCCAGTTTATTTGTTTTTTGTTACTTATACAATCAGTAAAAACTAACTAGAAGATTGTGACATTTTCCCACCCTGTTCATCTTCGGCCACTTTTCCACCCTGTTCATCTTTAAACTGCAATCCAACTTTATCATTACCCTCGTTGTTTAGTATATAGATTTTGGGCTAGTTTAGAAAATGAAACATTTTCTCCAGTTTTCTGAGATCGTCATACACACCCAAAGTTTAGTCGCTGTATACAAATCTTTCTGTATCTCAATAGAGCAGCAGGAGGATGAGGTTGGGTTTCTTTTCTTATTAAGAAACTGCAACATGATAATTTTCGCGAGACACAAATTGACTGCACAAACGATTGTCAATTTATTTCAATTTATTACGGTAACATGAGACAATAACAAGATTTTCATCAAGTATCTCGAACGGTTTCTTCGAACTTTCGCACAGCCTGGCATCATATTGTTTTCATTCCAAACAATGCTTAATTTTCATCTGTTACCCTTCAACTACATCATTTTATCACATACAGATTTTTATAAGCTCTTGTTGAAGTTAGCTAAAAAATTATAAGGATCGTGGCACAATGAAGGCGAAATTTTGCATAGTGCCACTTTAGAAATTAAAATTATTAATGTTTAAAATAAAGCTGGATTCATCGTGTTCATCAAATTTGGCCAAAAATTGTTGATGGCTTTAATACACTTCTTACTGTAAAACTACGAAATCCCGCACCGTGTCATTGACCCGACCATGTCAAGTGCAAATCCGGCTGGAACGTTTTCAAGACTACATCCTCCCACAAATTACTTGCTATATAAAAGTGTGCACAGTCAGCACCGTATGTTTCGTAGCGCACTTCTCTCAGTTTCTCGAACATCGATGCGAGTAGAATCACCTAAGTAGTATGGCAGAGATCGTGGCAGTCGCCGATCGTGTAGCATCTCAATTTATTGATTACTTTATGTGCATGTTTGTATTGACTCTGACCAACACTTATTTCTTAGTCTGCCAGTTGGCAGTTGGTTAATCCACGCTTATCTTGTTATCAATCTCAGCTTTTATAATCAATCAAAGCTGCCAATGTAAGCGTAAGTGTAGTATCCTGTTTTTTAGAGCAATTTTTTTTCAGTTCTAAATATTCTTTTTGTAGAATACTCTTTCATCATTTCAATAGTATCCGCTAGTAATTTCACTAGCGTTGTTGACAAAGATGAAGGAATGAGATGAAACGAATCTATGAAACGCATTTTCTCATAATTTGTTTGTACTTTCCCGTAAGCGTTCTGATCCATACCGAGATAGCCAAAAATATGTAATTTTCTTGAGTGCTGGGAATCACGGAAAACTCGTTATTGGTGATGCTTTTGTTGGGGCTCTAAGATTGCACTGAAGACCGTAGATGGTTAAATTATGGGCTATGACTGGCACGAAGTTTAATGTAATTAGATTCACTTTGCATTGTGAACCACCCAAGAAACTTGTCAGAATAGTGACACTGATCGAATAGAGCCTCATTGTCTTCAACCAACTGTTCTTCACAAACGCGTCTCGTCTTTTACTTATGTTAGTTGCAGAGAAAGTGTAGTGCTTCCTCTTTTCGGCATAGAACTCTTTCGACAGTGTTTCTATTTTGTTGATTAGTGACTCCATCACATCGGGTTCTCATTTTAGATCATATCTCACAACATCTGGTTTTCCATGTTCACCCACAGAAAGCCAATATCCACAGTGTTGATGTTGCTTCAAGATTTGTGTGTAGCACTCAGATGGATTAGGTTCAAGTCCGGCGACATCCACGAGCAAGGGTTCCAGATCGAAACATACAACCAGCGTTACGAACGCGCGATTGGCTTTTTTTTGAGACGATGCTGATACATTTCTGATTTTGCCATTATCATTTGGGTCCTTCAACTTGGTAGCTTATAGATTGGTGTTTATTTAGTATGTTCTGCGAAGAGAAAGAGTGCAAACTTATTTGGCGTTTCTCGGTTCTTTTGCGGTAAGATTTTTTTTCGAATTTTTGTATCAGGTTAGCGAGATCATTTACGAGAACATAGTGGTGCTCTGATCCGTCAGCGAGTCGAAAAAATTCCATGGCAAAATAACAGTTTATCGCTTTTGAGACACGAATAAGCAGCAGTTTTAACGGGTTCAATTGAAAAACTTTTTTCTGGACAAGAATTTTTTTTCAACCAGCACCGGAACGGAAGACCGGAAGAAATTTGTCTGAACATAACTCAATTGTTCAATTTGGTTCACATCCAAAATTCCAAGTCTCTTTAAAATTGCATCTTCATTTTTTCACTGTTCAAGTTGTAGGTCTCAACTTTGTTTTCGTAAAATTAAGACACAATCGCAGAGAAGCAAATTGAACTTTATGCGGTAGCCTGCTACAATACCTGATAGTAGAAATTTGTAATGATACTAGTCAAACTGTAATTTTGTTTCTATAATTAAGCCGGAATGCGTAAGCAGCTCCCTGCTCTAATGTGAGAAATTTTGGCAAAACGAATCGTTACTGTCAGGTTTCAATCAATAGTCCATATGCTACCATGACAAGAGGAGCAGTTCACTGAGCTCAGCATATGTTCCACCATCTAAATTTTTCGTCTCTTGTCAGTCCATTACAGTCCAGAACAACCCTCGTAGAGTTCAGGTAGAGCATTGTTTGGACATGGACCGGAGGAGTTATCGTCGGTTCTCATAACGTTTTTTTGTAGATATTCGCCCTGTGTTCAAGTTTCAGTTCGTCGTTTACTAATTTTTTTCTCAACAAGCAGTCAATCAAATGTCAAGCATCTCATCTTCATCAACGACAAATGAAGCGTTTTTAGCTTTCTATTATAGCCGCCTGGTACGTCGAAGAATTCTGTGCTTCATCAATAGAGGGCCAAAGTGGAAGGCCGTGACTGTCATGCATATGACTTTGATAGTCTGCATTGCTCAGAATGACTATATTGCAAAACATACAGTGGCTTTCTGCAATTTCCAGGATCGGTTTGCAAAAGAGAGTTCTCTCCAGAATGCAATGGTGTTGAAAAATTCTCTCCAAAATGCAAGTCTGCGAAGGTTCTTCTTGGAGCACAGAATAGCTCCTTTTAGCTTGCAATCCAAATATAATTTGCTGCGGAAGAAAGAGGCTTTGTTTTGTTTTTATTAATTTTTGACACTTGAAAGAATATAGTCTGAGTTCAGGTTTATTGTTAATCAGAGAAATTTGTCAAGTTTTTTAATAACCAGAGAAACTGTCAAAGTCTTATATCAGTCGAGAATTTTTGAAGTTGAGAAAGTAAAACCGAATCGGGTAGTTGATTTTTTTGCTTTGAGATTTGATCGGTTGCTAACCAATTTTCTGTGGGTTTCAGAGTGCAGGGGTCTTGATTGTTGATTGATTGATTGAATGATTGATTGACTGTTTCATTCCGTTATAGATTGTTTCAAACCCCGTGTTAGGGAAGCAATTACAACATTTTTAGGGCTATATAAATTTTTCAATTAACATTCACTTTATGTCCTACTAAATGCTTTCTTTCCTTTGGTTTAGAAAGGCAAATCTTTCCATGACAACCTTTCCGAATAACTTTCCTAATCTTTCCCTATACATTGACAAAGATCTCCACGCCAACGCAAACTCATAGAGGAAAACGGTTGGTGCCTCAAATATTCATGTCAACTTAGAGTAGAAAAAACTGACTCAAATACAAACACTGTTTTCACAACTTTTGTGTCCATATGCGTATGGACATGCGTGAATGATTGACTGTATATGTGCATGATTGTTTGTTCATGTATCAATGTATGTAATCTATTGGTCTTTTTTTATAATTAACGTTTTTGGAGACACTTCAGATCGACTCCATTGATTTTGGAAAATTGAGGCATGGCCGTTTAATTTAGCGAGCATTAGCTACTTCGTATGTGTTTGCTCCTACGCACCTCGGGAATGGCTACCTCTCGGTAAGAATTGATAAGATATGAATTTCCTTAAAAAAGATGTGACTTTTTCAAGAAAAAAATTGTATCATTCGATTTTCAATGATGTCCAGAAAAAATTTAGAAATATATTCAAATGTCAAAAACAAACAAAATTTTAGAATTTTCTACACAATTGTTACCCTAAAATATCAGTTCCGGACTTTAAAAGTCAATAAAAGTGTAACAAAAAGGCTGCAAAGATTAATTATTGACTAATTAGAGCAAGCATAAACCTAGAAAACGTTAAAACTTCAATCGAGAAATTGGCATGAAAAAAAGCAAATTTCCTAGAAATTTTGATTTTGGTACAAATGAAAAAAAAACAAGTTGTCCCAAAACAATTTTGCCTCCAATTTTGAAGAAACCATTTTCTATCAATATCCATGATCTTCTGATCGTAGTTAGAACCCATGTTCAATTTTCGAAAAAAAAAACACAATGGTGTTGACTTTTTTCTCCTTTGTACAGAAAATTTGCTAATTTTTCAATTGAAACTGATATAAATACACCGTATTAATGCTTTGTTAAGGCTGGAAATCCTCTCTGTTGCTTGGGGTCAGATCTTGCTAACCCCATAGAATATAAATCATAACGAGAGAGAGACAACAGAGGGTGCTTAATCGAAACCCATAAATATGGATTGATAAACGGCTTGAAAATAAAGGGGCCTGCCTTTTTAGATTTCTTTTTGAACAAAAAGCTTTAATTTTCCTGGGACATCTAAATTGGGTTCGACGGTAAACAATGACAATTTTTTTCCAATCAATTAGCAGAAAAATTGTAAATTTTTCTAAAAATTTTTTTGAACATTTAGACACAAATTTAAGATTTAGAAGACTTTTTTTTCTCAATTGCTTGAAACCAAAAAAACTTTTTTCTCTATTTATTCTATCAATTTATTCTACTTCTCTATTTCACTTGTGACATATCACTTCATATAACAATTTTCAAGGCAAAAAAATAGAAACAGATATTAAAAACTAAGGAGCAAAAACCATATCCAACTAAATCAAAAAACTTCCAACTGATACAATATCGATGGAACCAAAATTTTTTGACTTTTCACAGATCCCTTAATGGCAGTTTATGTGTTTTCGGCGCATAAAAAGTCATAATCGGCAAAGATTTAAGGGATAATGATGCTGTGACTGCTCGGAAGAAGAAGACTGCTGTTGGGCGTCTGCTGGCCATGTCTTATCTCGTAGAGTCTGGCAATGCAATCGACTCAATATTTCAAAAAAAAAATTTTGGTCTGCCATTTCTCTGAAGTACACTTCCTGGTTTTCGTAGTCGGGGATCAACTGACAATCATAGTCAAGTAGTCTTTTTCTCGGCCAAAATTCAAATGGTTAGAGTCTGTGACATCAATGGGCTTCAGCAAAGAATAGCTTTTAGTCACACAACAAGTCTTTTAGACCTTTTTCTGTTCTGTATGAAGATGAAAGCTTAATCTTACGAAATAATGGGCGGCATCATAAGATTTTTCGTGACCATTCGTCGATTTCGCTGCTCCGTCTTGGTTCAAGATCTATTCCAGGACTGTCAACTAGCTGACGCATATTCCGTTCCTACTGCACATCTATTGTAGACTCGCTGACCTAAGTTTTGTACACAAAAGCACTATCAAGAGAATTAAATGAAACTACTTCAAGTGGAGTTGCCCTTTTTGAAGTTTTTTTGATGATTTCTGTTCTTGGTGACTACTTTTGTTCAGTTGATCTAGGGAGATTGAACTAAAGTATTGAATGCTTTCAAATTCAGCATTCAATTTTCTTTTTCAAAGTTAGTGGTCTATGATTTGATCAGGTACCATAAATCTGGAAGTGTAAGTGTTTAGTAATCTTTTAGGGCTCATACAACACTGAAGATCAATATTTCAAGTAAACCAAATGCCGACTATTCATGATATCCTCAGGACAAAGTGACGTGAAGGTTTGAAAATCAAGGAGATATCAGTTTTGTCGCCAGATCAAAGTAGTTAGTTGTATGACTTAGAAAGGGCTTGCCAGCAAATATGACAGAAAATTCTAACCGCAAAACTAAATAAATGTATCCACTGAAGCTTAAGGCATGCCAAAGAAACAAAGCACCTCGGTTCAGCTATCCGCCAGCTGAATTCCTTATAAGTCCACAAATTGTTTTTTACCTAAGACAGTTGAACAAAATCTCCGTTAGCCTACTATGAAAACGCTTTAAAGTGATAGACTTTTGCGATGATTTTCGAGATATTTCTTTAAAAGAACAACGCATAGTCAGAATAAATTTGTATAAAAAGATTGATAATGGGTTGTTCAAAGTGTATCGAACAGTTTTTCTGACTACTAACTAGTTTGATTTCTTGCAAAAAATTATTCAAAGTAAAAATGGTCGAAGTATCAATTGGTGAAAAAAAAGGACTTCCACAGCAGGAAACAAAAAAACTCCACAAACGACGACATAGATCAAAACAGACAATTTGCTCAGTTAAAATGTAACAAGGATAACGGTGACAATACAGAAAAAAATTCTTACAAAATTGTAGAGTGGCTTGAACAACCCTGAATTACTAATTTTAAATAATCATCAAAACGATTATAGCAATGTATCGACCAATAATTTATCGCCTGAGTAATTTAAACAAAATTTTAAGTTTTTCCTTTAGAACATTGAACCCGATGTCTGTGAAATTCCTCCTTATACTAACTTTGCTTTCGCGGTCCAATCAATTCATTACCTTTTTTGTTCCCAATCTCTAGTCATTCGACAACAACATTTCGTAGTTCTCATGGAAATCACAAAAAACGGCCTTGAAGCAGTTAGGAGGATGATCATTAGATATTTTATTGTGTCCTGCCTTCTTTTTTTGTTTATTGATTTGATCATCGAAGGCAGCAAAAACATCTATCAAGATGACTGATGAAAAAATCGAAAGTTGCTGAAAACTACAAACTTGACCCTGACGGAGCCTCTGTTTGAAAAAAAAATGCCGCAAAACGGCTTTGCTTTGACGATTCTATCCATTCAGAATCAAGCCGATCTAATAAACAATGCAACCATAGATTGTTTCATTAGAAATTAAAATGGGGATAATACTGCAGATTTTTCGAAAATCATTGACCAGTAAGTGAGTGGTTATGGTCGTATAGATTTCCATCAAATGTTTTGTTTGCCTAAATTATAATAAAAAAATGGAAACTTTAAGAACTAATTTTAGAGCCTGAGACAACACTAGCATTAAATGTTGCAAAAAAACAGTTTAGAAAAATGATTTATCAATCGTTACAGAAATTATCAGCATTACAAATTTATAAGATGATATCTCTAAAAAACATTTATCAATGTCAATTACCTTGAATCTGCAGAAAATTTGAGTGAAACTATAGCATAGGTTCGAAAAAGTCCAAACAAGACTAAAAAAGTTGATTGGATTGGCTTGTTCATCAGTATTTGACTTTTTCATAAAAATAAAATCTCATTTATTCGCACAAAATTGAATCATACTGTCCAAGACGATCTGCTAAAAAAAATTAACCACTAGCTTGATCGAATAATAACCAACGAGTTCGTGGCTGGTCTTTGGTTGATGCGTTCAATAACATTAAAGTTTTGTCACGTTTCAAAAGTGTTCTGATTGTTAACTTAACAGAAAAAAGGCTTCAGAAGTCAATGATTCAAATGCTTGCATCAACTACTGAGGTCAGTAATTTGCAGACTAACCGTTTTATTTTTTGATTCAATTCATAGAAACTTTTTATCTATTTTTCTATCGTATTTTTTGATGCACGCTCGTTCTCTCAAGAAAAGTAGCTAGCGGTGCATCAAATTTCATTTCTTTTGAAATGGTGCAAATGACCAATTCAAATGAACAATTCCATGTGAAATCTCCTGAATAGATCTGAAATCAAATGCCATAACATAAGGATAATTATGATTAGCCGAACTGGTTCCATAACTAATGTTTAGAACAAAATCTAGAGCTTCCAATGTAATATAGTATTTTTTTTGTTATCAGTCAGTGAGAAAGGAGTACCTGCATTGCTCAGGTAGTTTCGTTCAGCCAAAATTTTTTTTAATGAAACGGTTTCGTTTGATTTGCACCCAACTCTGCTTAAATTGTACTCATTGCCACAGTCATTCACCGAACAGGCTCTTTGGTATAAACATCTCTTTTGTTCGCCAGCTTTGTTCACCTATTCTTGGTAAAACATTGAGGTAAATGCAGATTGCTGGTGTTTTCAATCAGTTTTTTTTCTATTGATGATAGTACAAACTTTATTACTGCCATTTGCGCACTTGTTGGTTAGACTCAGTGGTTTGAACTTGGTAGTATTTATCTTGATGCTCTGACATAATAACAGATAAATTAGTAGATTAACTCAGGGAAAATCTAACTGCAACACCAGTAAGTAGATGCCTGTCATATAATAAGAAATCACATGCACTTTTACGAAAGAAACGGAAATCGCCAGATGCAGGTACGATCCGCTTACATTCCGCCCGATAGCACCATCAATACCTGATGACTAATCTTCATTTTATTTGCTTTGTTTGTTTTGCATCCTTACCGTGTGAGAGTTCGGTCTCAATGAAAGCTCTTTGTGCAAAATTGGCATTTATTGTGATATTTTTTTCTCTATTCAGGAGCCTTGTGCATGCGGAAAAAAAATGAAATGTGATATGGGGTGTCTCGTTTTGCTGCTCCTTTAGCTTGAGTTCGCAGGACATAATCATAATTTTAATTGATGCGTGCTACACTCTCCAAGGGAGTTTATTGAGGGAGGATAAACTTGCTTCAATCTCCCAAATTTTCAAATCCGTGCACGGGACCATCATGTGATATAAATGCATCAAACTTTTTAAGTGAACTTATTTTCAAATTTAACGAGAAAAAGAGGTTTTTCAAAAAACATTACAGAGTTGTGAGCTTCAGTTGCTTATAAATTAGTAAACATTTTGCACTCATTGAAGCGCTTCATCAGTGGAGTTCGTTTTGTTTTGAATTGAGAACAATAGTTTTTCTTTTTGTTGTTTATTTCGTCTTCGGTAAAACCAGCTACATTTTTTTGAAAACATTTTTTACTGTGTTTTGCATGGCTTGTTTCGGTTTCTTCTTCCGGATTTATCTATCTATCGAATCGGTTTCTGCTTGAACAAGTAATTCTCTTCCAATGCGCTTTTCTGATGATACTATAAATTTCCGAGCTCATGGAAGGGCTACTTGTCCAATAATCACAGCCAGAGCGCCGTTGTCTGTAATGTCGTGAGTATTGTGGCAGGTACAATTAATTGTGAAAGCGCGCGTACATTTTCCTAGTCAGAAAATTTTTGAAACTCTAAAGTAAAATCAATTTCAATCCTCAGAAACCGGTACCAGGCTACCAGTTTCTCCTCTTGATTCAATCGCAATGCTCTGCATTTTTATCCCGAATATTTTGTATAATTCACGTTGTTAAAAAATTTGAAATGCCTTGGTTCAGTACTGTGAGCGTAAATATTTTTCCTTGTTCGGTTAGTCATAAGGAATCTTATCAACGGTGTTCTGGTGCCACCCGCAATCTGATAAAAAATGATGTCTATATAGATAAACATTTTTTTGGTTCCAGCAGAAACAACAATAGTGTAGTTGGAGATAAGATTTTGTGCTGTGGGTGTGCTATGGATATGACTGGATCTTTTATAACCAATATGCTAGTCTGTTCCATATCAATTATCTTTAAAAACTAGTAGCCTGCGAATTTGTGGACTCTCAAATGTAATTACTTGTCAATATTGCATCCATATTAAGAGATGTTTGGTAATGGGGTCAGTGCTTTAAGTGAAATTATTGAGAGCAACCTTCCGATTGATTTCGTTGATGCATTTTTGGACTAATTTCCTTCCTTTTGTATTTCAACTGTATCTCCATCATATGGTCTAGATATTTTATCTTTTGACATCTTTTAGGCATGTTTTAATTTTTGTATAGGAATCCATTTTGTTATCTGTTACATTGTTAAAATGAGTGAGAGCTGTTTTGATGCCAAGGCAATTCTCTATTCGCCCTGTAGATCACTTTTTTTGCTCTTCAGAATTTGAAAACTCGCTAATGTTGTTTGAGGCTGATCAGGCTGATCAAACCAATGATATACTAACTGAATCTTTGTCACCTTTAAAATTGTTAGACATTTTAATTTTAATCCTTCTTTTTCTAATACCTTGAGTAGTTCTGGCTGATAAAATTTACCCTCTATTAGTTCCTTATCGGCGACGATGATTTTATGAGTTGGTGGGTTTTTTGTCGGTATGTCAAAAATTTTTAAAATTTTGTATCAGTAGGTCCATTTGTCCTCCAAAAACATTTTAAAATCAAAAACTGTAGTGATATATAATGTTTCTCTCCGAGGAACTAGGTTTTCTATCAGTCTATGTTGTATACGTTTCGATGCTTTTTTCCTCAAATATATTGAAAGGTTTGTTTTTCCGCTTGGGTTCAACGCTCTTATCTACCCAGATTTTCTAATCTGTTTTGTTTTTATCTTTGTTTGAATGATTCTGCAGTTAAGGTGGCATACTCTGATTTCAATGGTTATACACGTTAATTGCGGGACATGCAATCTATTGGAACCATTAGATACTTAAGGTCCTTGTGCAATCTGCACGTTTTTTAACATCTGCCCAGGTCAAGTGATCATTTTCCGTCTATGCCATACACTATCACCTTAAAACGCGGTGTTTTCCGACGAACTGATCGAACTTTTGTATATGCAGGTTTCTATATATATTTTTCTTCATTTTAGTCCTTGAAAATTTATTGATTCCTCTTTTATGTTCGTAACACTGCCAAAAAGGCTGGGCTTTTAGCAGTAAGTTTACTTTTCAGTAGTTTTTCTTCAGCTGCTGTAACCTTTCCGTTTTTTGTTTTCGTCTTCGTCTTCTCTATCGTTGCAGAATCTGAATCCTCATCGAGCGTTCCGTACGGTTCAGAGTCGTCTTTTTCTAATCCTTTGTTTTGTTCGGCTTTTTGAGCTAATTGTTCTTTTTCACTGTATGCATTAAACCTTCTGATTCTGCTTCTTTTAGATATTTTTGATCTGGAACTTGTTGACGGTTTTCTGGGAGAAAGGATGGCTGTAGATGTTGAAAGGAGTTTCTGCAACCTCTGCTTTTTGCTTCGGTTGAGATTGTTCCCTACTAATTGACTGAACCGTGACCTTGGCATACTGGTTCATAAAAACTATTCTTCTAGCTTGAGAGACCTCAGAATTAGTATGACAGTAGGGTTGTACTTTTTTTAGTTTGTTGTTCAAAAACATACAAAAAAATGATGCTTTAAGACTGATTGGAAGTTTATCAACGTAAAACTCTTCATTACCTTCGTTCATTTTGACTCACTCTGACTTTTCAAAAATTTCCAAAAAAATTCGCTCACTAAACTTTGATTTTGTCAACGAGTTGTAATTGCCGCCTGATACGTTCAATGATTGAAGTGTCACAAAGCTCAGAACTTGTTTTAGCTCATTTCCTTCAACTTCATTGAGAAAGTGAGCCTGTTCTTGTTGATTGTTTTCTGCTGTGGCAAAGATAGCTGTTTCAGGGGTTGTATGACTGGAGGGTTAGTTCTTGTTCTTGTATTTGGGGTTTTAAACGGCTCAATTATGATAATTGCGGTTTGTTTTGTTTGATGGAGTTTTCAAGCAAAATTTGCAATGCATGGGGTTGTTATGTGATATAAATATGGTTCGAACTCAGAAAAAAAAAATTTCTGCTGCCATTTCTATGTTTTTATTCATTTGAAGCGATTTAGCGATAAAT